>NW_028170066.1:0-7000 GCF_963971535.1 Notolepis coatsorum
AGAACACATCCTCTTGTGTAACATGCAGGCGTTACAGGAGCATCCGAGCCAGAACAAACAGAGCTGTCACCCCCCTGAACTCTAACATGATGCCCTAATAACTCACCCCTGTCCCCCTCCTCCCACACTGTCCCCCTCCTCCCACCCTGTCCCCCTCCTCCCACCCTGTCCCCCTCCTCCCACCACTGTCCCCCTCCTCCCACCCTGTCCCCCTCCTCCCACCACTGTCCCCCTCCTCCCACACTGTCCACCTCCTCCCACCCTGTCCCCCTCCTCCCACACTGTCCCCCTCCTCCCACCCTGTCCCCCTCCTCCCACACTGTCCCCCTCCTCCCACACTGTCCCCCTCCTCCCACCCTGTCCCCCTCCTCCCACACTGTGCAACATCCTGCCACCCTGTCCCCCTCCTCCCACCCTGTCCCCCTCCTCCCACACTGTCCCCCTCCTCCCACCCTGTCCCCCTCCTCCCACCCTGTCCCCCTCCTCCCACCCTGTCCCCCTCCTCCCACACTGTGCAACATCCTACCCCTCAAGTGCAACACCCACCACTACCGTCTGACACTGGGAGTGTTGTTATTTGTGTATTGTTATTTTGTATATTGTTGTTATTTTGTATATTGTACAGTATTGTAACATTGTCTTATTGTATAGTATTTTATGTTTCTGTATAGTATTTTATGTTTCTTGTATAGTATTTAATGTTTCTTGTATGTGTAACGGGGAAGCCTGTGAGTATATCCACAGTCACAGAAACAGGGGTGTTGACAAGTGACTGTGGCATTACGGGCTGGTAAGTTAAACTCACTTCCTCATAACAGGGTTAACAGATGCATAGGTACGGTACATAGCAGTGGATTCACTTCTTAGTGCAGCGGCCTGTGTCGTCGCCCGCGGCACGGGAGCCCCCTGTTCGACTCCCCCTCGGGACATTAACATTTAACATCAACACAACGCAGACCAATACGATCCGTCACATATAGTATCTTATGTTTCTGTATAGTATTTTATGTTTCTTGTATGGTATTTAATGTTTCTTGTATAGTATTTAATGTTTCTTGTATGGTATTTAATGTTTCTTGTATAGTATTTTATGTTTCTGTATAGTATTTAATGTTTCTTGTATGGTATTTAATGTTTCTTGTATAGTATTTTATGTTTCTTGTATGGTATTTAATGTTTCTTGTATGGTATTTTATGTTTCTTGTATGGTATTTAATGTTTCTTGTATGGTATTTTATGTTTCTTGTATAATATTTAATGTTTCTTGTATAGTATTTTATGTTTCTTGTATGGTATTTAATGTTTCTTGTATAGTATTTTATGTTTCTGTATAGTATTTTATGTTTCTTGTATAGTATTTTATGTTTCTTGTATGGTATTTAATGTTTCTTGTATAGTATTTTATGTTTCTGTATAGTATTTAATGTTTCTTGTATGGTATTTAATGTTTCTTGTATAGTATTTTATGTTTCTTGTATGGTATTTAATGTTTCTTGTATGGTATTTTATGTTTCTTGTATGGTATTTAATGTTTCTTGTATGGTATTTTATGTTTCTTGTATAATATTTAATGTTTCTTGTATAGTATTTTATGTTTCTGTATAGTATTTAATGTTTCTTGTATAGTATTTTATGTTTCTTGTATAGTATTTTATGTTTCTGTATAGTATTTAATGTTTCTTGTATAGTATTTTATGTTTCTTGTATGGTATTTTATGTTTCTTGTATAGTATTTAATGTTTCTTGTATAGTATTTTATGTTTCTTGTATGGTATTTTATGCTTCTTGTATGGTATTTAATGTTTCTTGTATGGTATTTTATGTTTCTTGTATGGTATTTTATGTTTCTTGTATAGTATTTAATGTTTCTTGTATAGTATTTTATGTTTCTTGTATGGTATTTTATGTTTCTTGTATGGTATTTAATGTTTCTTGTATGGTATTTTATGTTTCTTGTATGGTATTTTATGTTTCTTGTATGGTATTTTATGTTTCTTGTATGGTATTTAATGTTTCTTGTATGGTATTTTATGTTTCTTGTATGGTATTTTATGTTTCTTGTATGGTATTTTATGTTTCTTGTATAGTATTTTATGTTTCTTGTACAGTATTTTATGTTTCTTGTACAGTATTTTATGTTTCTTGTATAGTATTTTATGTTTCTTGTATAGTATTTAATGTTTCTTGTATGGTATTTTATGTTTCTTGTATGGTATTTTATGTTTCTTGTATAGTATTTAATGTTTCTTGTATGGTATTTTATGTTTCTTGTATAGTATTTTATGTTTCTTGTATAGTATTATATGTTTCTCTTTTATCACTTGTGTGATTTTATTACTGCACCTTAAATTTGAGTCCCAAATCTCGTCGTATGCAAATATAATGACAATAAAGTACTCATCTAATCTAACATCGCGTGGCCACTTTTCTAAGCAGGGTGCATGCATTCGTACGAATCGACCGTGTGATTCTGTGAGGTTCTGCCGGTACCTGTGTCCTGGGTAGTATCTCTGGGTCGGCAGGGATGCGGGCCAGTATTTCACACAGAACGATGCCAAAGGAGAACACGTCCACCTGGGAGATACACACACGCAGACAACGTGTCAGTCCTGAACTGGAGCAGCGACCAGTACACTCCCCCCCAAGGTTCATCTGCTGCGACCAGTACACTCCCCCCCCCCCAAGGTTCATCTGCTGCGACCAGTACACCCCCCCCCCCCAAGGTTCATCTGCTGCGACCAGTATACTCCCCCCCAAGGTTCATCTGCTGCGACCAGTACACTCCCCCCCCAAGGTTCATCTGCTGCGACCAGTACACTCCCCCCCCAAGGTTCATCTGGAGCAGAGACCAGTACACTCCCCCCCCAAGGTGCGTCTCTACAATTCGTAGCCGCATTTCTGCAGACCCCTCTCTGATTGGTTGAACTCCATTTTTGCAGACCCCTCCCATTTCTGCAGACCCCTCTCTGATTGGTTGAGCGAAGCCCCTCTCTGATTGGCCCCCCGCATGAGCCGAGACAAGCTCCTCTAGCCAGGAGTCGAAACTCCGTTAACTCCAGAGAGAGAGGCTGAACGCAATTTATACGCATGGAAGTATTGATTACGCCATAACAAATCATTAAAAAAATATACCGTTAACTGGAATATGTTGTGTGTGCCTTTACACATGTTGGATAGGATTATGTAATTGGTTTGTATAGCGTCGCGTATAACGTTATTTCGCGTGACTTCACGGTTTATTCACATTTCACAACACAGCCAGCGGTCAACTTGTTTACACTCCCCACTTACTGTACAATGTAACATTTAGATTAACCCAGTTGTCTATCTGTATGTCATATGTTACGATGAATTGAAAATGGGGGACCCTGATGTAAACAAGACGAAAGTCTTTCTCTGGGGTCTGCATTCCCTTAACAATTGTATGTATTGAGCTGTACTGTGTACTGTACCCATTCTGCAATCTGTTAATAAAGTTTTCAATCAATTCAATCAATCAATAACTAGACAGTTACAATATAACATTTAGATTAATTAACCCAGTTAATGCCTTAAGAGAGAGAGGCTGGTGGTCAAGTCAAGTCAAGAGTTATTTGTCACAAGTTGTTTATTAGCCTAGACATTTTCAATTCATCGTCTTGTTTACATCAGGGTCCCCCATGTTCAATTCATGATAACATATATGACATACAGATGGACAGTACTGCTACATTTAGACATTTATGACATACCAGATTTTGAACTTGTGGTAGGCCTAGACATTTTCAATTCATCGTCTTGTTTACATCAGGGTCCCCCATGTTCAATTCATGATAACATATATGACATACAGGTAGACAGATGGACAGTACTGCTACATCTAGACATTTATGACATACCAGATTTTGAACTTGTGGTAGGCCTAGACATTTTCAATTCATCGTCTTGTTTACATCAGGGTCCCCCATGTTCAATTCATGATAACATATATGACATACAGGTAGACAGATGGACAGTACTGCTACATCTAGACATTTATGACATACCAGATTTTGAACTTGTGGTAGGCCTAGACATTTTCAATTCATTGTCTTGTTTACATCAGGGTCCCCCATGTTCAATTCATGATAACATATATGACATACAGGTAGACAGATGGACAGTACTGCTACATCTAGACATTTATGACATACCAGATTTTGAACTTGTGGTAGGCCTAGACATTTTCAATTCATCGTCTTGTTTACATCAGGGTCCCCCATGTTCAATTCATGATAACATATATGACATACAGGTAGACAGATAGACAGTACTGCTACATCTAGACATTTATGACATACCAGATTTACAAATACAGTACTGTTTGTGATACAAAAAGAGTCCAGAAAAGAAAGGCTATACATTTGACGTAGAAACTGTACATTGGAGGAGGTTGGGTGGGTGGGGGGGGACTGTACATTGCTTCTTCTAAGTGTCTATGCTTTTTTTTGTCAGTATTTACTGGCTTTCAAAAAAATAACATCTTGTTGCTTGTGTGTTGAAGGACTTTTACCGAAGGGTTACACATATCATGTCTGCACGTACAGACGTGCGGTGAACCCATCCTGCGTTGACCATACCTCTTTTGAGGCCACTGTGCGAATGACTCACCAGTCTGAGGAGGAGATCCTGGTATGTCATAAATGTCTAGATGTAGCAGTACTGTCCATCTGTCTACCTGTATGTCATATATGTTATCATGAATTGAACATGGGGGACCCTGATGTAAACAAGACGATGAATTGAAAATGTCTAGGCCTACCACAAGTTCAAAATCTGGTATGTCATAAATGTCTAGATGTAGCAGTACTGTCCATCTGTCTACCTGTATGTCATATATGTTATCATGAATTGAACATGGGGGACCCTGATGTAAACAAGACGATGAATTGAAAATGTCTAGGCCTACCACAAGTTCAAAATCTGGTATGTCATAAATGTCTAGATGTAGCAGTACTGTCCATCTGTCTACCTGTATGTCATATATGTTATCATGAATTGAACATGGGGGACCCTGATGTAAACAAGACGATGAATTGAAAATGTCTAGGCCTACCACAAGTTCAAAATCTGGTATGTCATAAATGTCTAAATGTAGCAGTACTGTCCATCTGTCTACCTGTATGTCATATATGTTATCATGAATTGAACATGGGGGACCCTGATGTAAACAAGATGATGAATTGAAAATGTCTAGGCTAATAAACAACTTGTGACAAATAACTCTTGACTTGACCACCAGCCTCTCTCTCTTAAGGCATTAACTGGGTTAATTAATCTAAATGTTATATTGTAACTGTCTAGTTATTGATTGATTGAATTGATTGAAAACTTTATTAACAGATTGCAGAATGGGTACAGTACACAGTACAGCTCAATACATACAATTGTTAAGGGAATGCAGACCCCAGAGAAAGACTTTCGTCTTGTTTACATCAGGGTCCCCCATTTTCAATTCATCGTAACATATGACATACAGATAGACAACTGGGTTAATCTAAATGTTACATTGTACAGTAAGTGGGGAGTGTAAACAAGTTGACCGCTGGCTGTGTTGTGAAATGTGAATAAACCGTGAAGTCACGCGAAATAACGTTATACGCGACGCTATACAAACCAATTACATAATCCTATCCAACATGTGTAAAGGCACACACAACATATTCCAGTTAACGGTATATTTTTTTAATGATTCGTTATGGCGTAATCAATACTTCCATGCGTATAAATTGCGTTCAGCCTCTCTCTCTGGAGTTAACGGAGTTTCGACTCCTGGCTAGAGGAGCTTGTCTCGGCTCATGCGGGGGGCCAATCAGAGAGGGGCTTCGCTCAACCAATCAGAGAGGGGTCTGCAGAAATGGGAGGGGTCTGCAAAAATGGAGTTCAACCAATCAGAGAGGGGTCTGCAGAAATGCGGCTACGAATTGTAGAGACGCCCCCAAGGTTCATCTGGAGCAGAGACCAGTACACTCCCCCCCCAAGGTTCACCTGGAGCAGAGACCAGTACACTCCCCCCCAAGGTTAATCTGCTGCGACCAGTACACTCCCCCCCAAGGTTCATCTGCTGCGACCAGTACACTCCCCCCCCAAGGTTCATCTGGAGCAGAGACCAGTACACTCCCCCCCCAAGGTTCATCTGCTGCGACCAGTACACTCCCCCCCAAGGTTCATCTGCTGCGACCAGTACACTCCCCCCCCAAGGTTCATCTGGAGCAGAGACCAGTACACTCCCCCCCCCCAAGGTTCATCTGGAGCAGAGACCAGTACACTCCCCCCCCCCAAGGTTCATCTGCTGCGACCAGTACACTCCCCCCCCAAGGTTCATCTGGAGCAGAGACCAGTACACTCCCCCCCCCAAGGTTCATCTGGAGCAGAGACCAGTACACTCCCCCCCAAGGTTAATCTGGAGCAGAGACCAGTACACTCCCCCCCCAAGGTTCATCTGGAGCAGAGACCAGTACACTCCCCCCCCCAAGGTTCATCTGGAGCAGAGACCAGTACACTCCCCCCCCAAGGTTCATCTGCTAATCAGTCAGTCAGTCAGTCAGTCAAGTAAAACTGTTTTTGTATAGCGCCCTTCTCAGTGCACAGAGTGCTTCACAGCATTTTTTCAGTAGAAATACAATACAAAAAAAATAATACAATACAAGAAATAATACATGTGAAGAGAAAAAAATGAATGAGCTCATTAGAAATGAGCTAAAACACCAGAATAGACAACGAAAAACAAAAACAAAAACAAGAACAAAACAGACGTGAACAGAGAGAAGACGGCTAAAACTAATGTGCATCATATTATGATGCTAAATGTCCCAGATTCACACTTAACCTCACAACACATCACCAAGTGAAATGGAGACGTGTTAAGGCCTGTGAGTAGCACGCTGCACAGACAGGGGAGTTACTTGTGAGGCCAAGTCACGACGCCGCTGGGCGTCATAATCTTCACCTAAAAGGTTGTTTATGAAACCATCCCTTACCA
>NW_028170065.1:0-2000 GCF_963971535.1 Notolepis coatsorum
ACAATCCCCTCTGCAGCGATATGAGTCACATATAGAGAGGGAGGACAGCTGCATTCACGCCTGGCTCGCTCGCCCGCTCACATGCTAATGGACTTGACCGCTCCGAGCGAGCGCCTGGGACCTTGTAGCATGCCCCCCCCCCCCCCTCCTACCAATATAGGCGTGCCATTGTGGAAGACCTTGTTGTGTTACGTGGTCTCATAGCCTTGTGGAGACCTTGTTGTGTTACGTGGTCTCATAGCCTTGTGGAGACCTTGTTGTGTTACGTGGTCTCAAAGCCTTGTGGAAGACCTTCTGTTACGTGGTCTTATAGCCTTGTGGAGACCTTCTGTTACGTGGTCTTATAGCCTTGTGGAGACCTTGTCGTGTTGTGTGGTCTTATAGCCTTGTGGAAGACCTTCTTTGACGTGGTCGTATAGCCTTGTGGAAGACCTTCTGTGACGTGGTCTTATAGCCTTGTGGAGACCTTGTTGTGTGACGTGGTCTTATAGCCTTGTGGAAGAGCTTGTTGTGTGACGTGGTCTTATAGCCTTGTGGATACCTTGTTGTGTTACGTGTTCTCATAGCCTTGTGGAAGACCTTGTTGTGTTACGTGGTCTTATAGCCTTGTGGAGACCTTGTTGCGTTACGTGGTCTTATAGCCTTGTGGAAGACCTTGTTGTGTTACGTGGTCTCATAGCCTTGTGGAAGACCTTGTTGTGTTACGTGGTCTTATAGCCTTGTGGAGACCTTGTTGTGTTACGTGGTCTTATAGCCTTGTGGAGACCTTGTTGTGTTATGTGGTCTTATAGCCTTGCGGATACTTTGTTTTTTTTAATACATTTTCTTCTCCTTATTTTCTATTTTTCCCACATCCCAATTTTCGTGTTTCCAATTCTCCCCTCCCCTGTCTTCAACGTTGCGAGCATATTCCCCCCACTGGTCGGTTGTAGGGAGGATAGAAGCCTTGCATCACGTGTCCCCTCCGGTACATGAGGAGGCAGCCTGTCACAGCCTGCAGCCTGTCAAAACCAGTGCTTCATGGTGAACATTCCCTGGATTAGTAATGAAGAGCAAGTGACTGTGTATTCAAAGCAAGGCATGCATCACAGTCACGAAAGGGGTTAGTAGAGACCTTGTTGTGTTACATGGTCTCATAGCCTTGTGGAGACCTTGTTGTGTTACATGGTATCATAGCCTTGTGGAATACCTTGTTGTGTTACGTGGTCTTATAGCCTTGTGGAGACCTAGCCCCTTTCGTGACTGTGATGCACGCCTTGCTTTGAATACACAGTCACTTGCTCTTCATTACTAATCCAGGGAATGTTCACCATGAAGCACTGGTTTTGGACGAACGGTTCATATACAAATACCACAGAGAAATTTCAAAGGTACTCACAGTTGCACCAGGGTTTCACACAAAAAAGCGGGATGGTTTGAAAGCTCGGCGTTGCTAATAAACATTTAAAATAATTTTTATAAACGTGTAAAGATCACCGGGAGCAGCGTTGCGTGAAAATGGATTTGTCTCTTCTTCCGCATTTTGACATGCCGGAGCGATGTGATTGCTGGGCTCAACAGGCATGTCACAATGCAGAAGAAGAGAAGAAGCCAATCACACCGCTCCGGCATGTCACAATGCGGAAGAAGAGACGAATCCATTTAAAAAATTATTTAAAATGTTTATTAGCAACGCCAAGCTTTCAAACCATCCCACTTTTTTGTGTGAAACCCTGGTGCAACTGTGAGTACCTTTGAAATGTCTCTGTGATATTTGAACCGTTCGTCCAAAACCAGTGCTTCATGGTGAACATTCCCTGGATTAGTAATGAAGAGCGGTCGCAAATTCCTGAGCTCCCGGAGCCCTCGTCAATACAGCAATCAAAAGAGATTTTGCGCACATTTTCTCCTCGTTATGTTTTGGATAACGGATTCGTACCTCTACTCAACGATGAAGCACAACCAGACTGAAGAGGAGAGAAGAGCAAAAATGGAAAAGGAGACACACAGCGACTTTTATT
>NW_028170064.1:0-60000 GCF_963971535.1 Notolepis coatsorum
GCTTCCACCTGCTCTACTCTACCTCTACTGTTGTAGCTGAGGCCTGCTTCCACCTGCTCTACTCTACTCTACTCTACTGTGTAGCTGAGGCTGCTTCCACCTGCTCTACTCTACTCCTCTACTGTTGTAGCTGAGGCCTGCTTCCACCTGCTCTACTCTACTCTACTCTACTGTTGTAGCTGAGGCCTGCTTCCACTCTACTCTACTGTTGTAGCTGAGGCTGCTTCCACCTGCTCTACTCTACTCCACCTGAGGCCTGCTTCCACTGCTCTACTCTACTTGTAGCTGACTACTCTACTCTACTGTTGTAGCTGAGGCCTGCTTCCACCTGCTCTACTCTACTCTACTGTTGTAGCTGAGGCCTGCTTCCACCTGCTCTACTCTACTCTACTGTTGTAGCTGAGGTCTGCTTCCACCTGCTCTACTCTACTCTACTGTTGTAGCTGAGGCCTGCTTCCACCTGCTCTACTCTACTCTACTGTTGTAGCTGAGGCCTGCTTCCACCTGCTCTACTCTACTCTACTGTTGTAGCTGAGGTCTGCTTCCACCTGCTCTACTCTACTCTACTGTTGTAGCTGAGGTCTGCTTCCACCTGCTCTACTCTACTCTACTGTTGTAGCTGAGGCCTGCTTCCACCTGCTCTACTCTACTCTACTGTTGTAGCTGAGGCCTGCTTCCACCTGCTCTACTCTACTCTACTGTTGTAGCTGAGGCCTGCTTCCACCTGCTCTACTCTACTCTACTGTTGTAGCTGAGGCCTGCTTCCACCTGCTCTACTCTACTCTACTGTTGTAGCTGAGGCCTGCTTCCACCTGCTCTACTCTACTCTACTGTGTAGCTGAGGCTGCTTCCACCTGCTCTACTCTACTCTACTGTTGTAGCTGAGGCCTGCTTCCACCTGCTCTACTCTACTCTACTGTTGTAGCTGAGGCCTGCTTCCACCTGCTCTACTCTACTCTACTGTTGTAGCTGAGGCCTGCTTCCACCTGCTCTACTCTACTCTACTGTTGTAGCTGAGGCCTGCTTCCACCTGCTCTACTCTACTCTACTGTTGTAGCTGAGGCCTGCTTCCACCTGCTCTACTCTACTCTACTGTTGTAGCTGAGGCCTGCTTCCACCTGCTCTACTCTACTCTACTGTTGTAGCTGAGGCCTGCTTCCACCTGCTGTTGTAGCTGAGGCCTGCTTCCACCTGCTCTACTCTACTCTACTCTACTGTTGTAGCTGAGGCCTGCTTCCACCTGCTCTACTCTACTCTACTGTTGTAGCTGAGGCCTGCTTCCACCTGCTCTACTCTACTCTACTGTTGTAGCTGAGGTCTGCTTCCACCTGCTCTACTCTACTCTACTGTTGTAGCTGAGGCCTGCTTCCACCTGCTCTACTCTACTCTACTGTTGTAGCTGAGGCCTGCTTCCACCTGCTCTACTCTACTCTACTCTACTGTTCTAGCTGAGGCCTGCTTCCACCTGCTCTACTCTACTCTACTCTACTGTTGTAGCTGAGGCCTGCTTCCACCTGCTCTACTCTACTCTACTGTTGTAGCTGAGGCCTGCTTCCACCTGCTCTACTCGACTCTACTGTTGTAGCTGAGGCCTGCTTCCACCTGCTCTACTCTACTCTACTGTTGTAGCTGAGGCCTGCTTCCACCTGCTCTACTCTACTCTACTGTTGTAGCTGAGGCCTGCTTCCACCTGCTCTACTCTACTCTACTCTACTCTACTGTTGTAGCTGAGGCCTGCTTCCACCTGCTCTACTCTACTCTACTGTTGTAGCTGAGGTCTGCTTCCACCTGCTCTACTCTACTCTACTCTACTGTTGTAGCTGAGGCCTGCTTCCACCTGCTCTACTCTACTCTACTCTACTGTTGTAGCTGAGGCCTGCGTCCACCTGCTCTACTCTACTCTACTGTTGTAGCTGAGGCCTGCTTCCACCTGCTCTACTCTACTCTACTGTTGTAGCTGAGGCCTGCTTCCACCTGCTCTACTCTACTCTACTGTTGTAGCTGAGGCCTGCTTCCACCTGCTCTACTCTACTCTACTGTTGTAGCTGAGGTCTGCTTCCACCTGCTCTACTCTACTCTACTGTTGTAGCTGAGGCCTGCTTCCACCTGCTCTACTCTACTCTACTCTACTGTTGTAGCTGAGGTCTGCTTCCACCTGCTCTACTCTACTCTACTGTTGTAGCTGAGGTCTGCTTCCACCTGCTCTACTCTACTCTACTGTTGTAGCTGAGGCCTGCTTCCACCTGCTCTACTCTACTCTACTCTACTGTTGTAGCTGAGGCCTGCTTCCACCTGCTCTACTCTACTCTACTCTACTGTTGTAGCTGAGGTCTGCTTCCACCTGCTCTACTCTACTCTACTGTTGTAGCTGAGCCCTGCTTCCACCTGCCCTGCTCTACTCTACTGTTGTAGCTGAGGTCTGCTTCCACCTGCTCTACTCTACTCTACTGCTGTAGCTGAGGCCTGCTTCCACCTGCTCTACTCGACTCTACTGTTGTAGCTGAGGCCTGCTTCCACCTGCTCTACTCTACTCTACTGTTGTAGCTGAGGCCTGCTTCCACCTGCTCTACTCTACTCTACTGTTGTAGCTGAGGCCTGCTTCCACCTGCTCTACTCTACTCTACTCTACTGTTGTAGCTGAGGCCTGCTTCCACCTGCTCTACTCTACTCTACTGTTGTAGCTGAGGTCTGCTTCCACCTGCTCTACTCTACTCTACTCTACTGTTGTAGCTGAGGCCTGCTTCCACCTGCTCTACTCTACTCTACTCTACTGTTGTAGCTGAGGCCTGCGTCCACCTGCTCTACTCTACTCTACTGTTGTAGCTGAGGCCTGCTTCCACCTGCTCTACTCTACTCTACTGTTGTAGCTGAGGCCTGCTTCCACCTGCTCTACTCTACTCTACTGTTGTAGCTGAGGCCTGCTTCCACCTGCTCTACTCTACTCTACTGTTGTAGCTGAGGTCTGCTTCCACCTGCTCTACTCTACTCTACTGTTGTAGCTGAGGCCTGCTTCCACCTGCTCTACTCTACTCTACTCTACTGTTGTAGCTGAGGTCTGCTTCCACCTGCTCTACTCTACTCTACTGTTGTAGCTGAGGTCTGCTTCCACCTGCTCTACTCTACTCTACTGTTGTAGCTGAGGCCTGCTTCCACCTGCTCTACTCTACTCTACTCTACTGTTGTAGCTGAGGCCTGCTTCCACCTGCTCTACTCTACTCTACTCTACTGTTGTAGCTGAGGTCTGCTTCCACCTGCTCTACTCTACTCTACTGTTGTAGCTGAGCCCTGCTTCCACCTGCCCTGCTCTACTCTACTGTTGTAGCTGAGGTCTGCTTCCACCTGCTCTACTCTACTCTACTGCTGTAGCTGAGGCCTGCTTCCACCTGCTCTACTCTACTCTACTGTTGTAGCTGAGGTCTGCTTCCACCTGCTCTACTCTACTCTACTGTTGTAGCTGAGGTCTGCTTCCACCTGCTCTACTCTACTCTACTGTTGTAGCTGAGGCCTGCTTCCACCTGCTCTACTCTACTCTACTCTACTCTACTGTTGTAGCTGAGGCCTGCTTCCACCTGCTCTACTCTACTCTACTGTTGTAGCTGAGGCCTGCTTCCACCTGCTCTACTCTACTCTACTGGTGTAGCTGAGGTCTGCTTCCACCTGCTTTACTCTACTCTACTGTTGTAGCTGAGGCCTGCTTCCACCTGCTCTACTCTACTCTACTGTTGTAGCTGAGGCCTGCTTCCACCTGCTCTACTCTACTCTACTGTTGTAGCTGAGGCCTGCTTCCACCTGCTCTACTCTACTGTTGTAGCTGAGGCCTGCTTCCACCTGCTCTACTCTACTCTACTCTACTGTTGTAGCTGAGGCCTGCTTCCACCTGCTCTACTCTACTCTACTGTTGTAGCTGAGGCCTGCTTCCACCTGCTCTACTCTACTCTACTGTTGTAGCTGAGGTCTGCTTCCACCTGCTCTACTCTACTCTACTGTTGTAGCTGAGGCCTGCTTCCACCTGCTCTACTCTACTCTACTGTTGTAGCTGAGGCCTGCTTCCACCTGCTCTACTCTACTCTACTCTACTGTTGTAGCTGAGGCCTGCTTCCACCTGCTCTACTCTACTCTACTCTACTGTTGTAGCTGAGGCCTGCTTCCACCTGCTCTACTCTACTCTACTGTTGTAGCTGAGGCATGCTTCCACCTGCTCTACTCGACTCTACTGTTGTAGCTGAGGCCTGCTTCCACCTGCTCTACTCTACTCTACTGTTGTAGCTGAGGCCTGCTTCCACCTGCTCTACTCTACTCTACTGTTGTAGCTGAGGCCTGCTTCCACCTGCTCTACTCTACTCTACTCTACTGTTGTAGCTGAGGCCTGCTTCCACCTGCTCTACTCTACTCTACTGTTGTAGCTGAGGTCTGCTTCCACCTGCTCTACTCTACTCTACTGTTGTAGCTGAGGCCTGCTTCCACCTGCTCTACTCTACTCTACTGTTGTAGCTGAGGCCTGCTTCCACCTGCTCTACTCTACTCTACTGTTGTAGCTGAGGCCTGCTTCCACCTGCTCTACTCTACTCTACTGTTGTAGCTGAGGTCTGCTTCCACCTGCTCTACTCTACTCTACTGTTGTAGCTGAGGCCTGCTTCCACCTGCTCTACTCTACTCTACTCTACTGTTGTAGCTGAGGTCTGCTTCCACCTGCTCTACTCTACTCTACTGTTGTAGCTGAGGTCTGCTTCCACCTGCTCTACTCTACTCTACTGTTGTAGCTGAGGCCTGCTTCCACCTGCTCTACTCTACTCTACTGTTGTAGCTGAGGCCTGCTTCCACCTGCTCTACTCTACTCTACTCTACTGTTGTAGCTGAGGCCTGCTTCCACCTGCTCTACTCTACTCTACTCTACTGTTGTAGCTGAGCCCTGCTTCCACCTGCCCTGCTCTACTCTACTCTACTGTTGTAGCTGAGGCCTGCTTCCACCTGCTCTACTCTACTCTACTGTTGTAGCTGAGGCCTGCTTCCACCTGCTCTACTCTACTCTACTCTACTGTTGTAGCTGAGGCCTGCTTCCACCTGCTCTACTCTACTCTACTGTTGTAGCTGAGGCCTGCTTCCACCTGCTCTACTCTACTCTACTGTTGTAGCTGAGGCCTGCTTCTACCTGCTCTACTCTACTCTACTGTTGTAGCTGAGGTCTGCTTCCACCTGCTCTACTCTACTCTACTGTTGTAGCTGATGCCTGCTTCCACCTGCTCTACTCTACTCTACTGTTGTAGCTGAGGTCTGCTTCCACCTGCTCTACTCTACTCTACTGTTGTAGCTGAGGCCTGCTTCCACCTGCTCTACTCTACTCTACTGTTGTAGCTGAGGCCTGCTTCCACCTGCTCTACTCTACTCTACTGTTGTAGCTGAGGCCTGCTTCCACCTGCTCTACTCTACTCTACTCTACTGTTGTAGCTGAGGTCTGCTTCCACCTGCTCTACTCTACTTTACTGTTGTAGCTGAGGCCTGCTTCCACCTGCTCTACTCTACTCTACTGTTGTAGCTGAGGTCTGCTTCCACCTGCTCTACTCTACTCTACTGCTGTAGCTGAGGCCTGCTTCCACCTGCTCTACTCTACTCTACTGTTGTAGCTGAGGCCTGCTTCCACCTGCCCTGCTCTACTCTACTCTACTGTTGTAGCTGAGGCCTGCTTCCACCTGCTCTACTCTACTCTACTGTTGTAGCTGAGGTCTGCTTCCACCTGCTCTACTCTACTCTACTGTTGTAGCTGAGGCCTGCTTCCACCTGCCCTGCTCTACTCTACTCTACTGCTGTAGCTGAGGCCTGCTTCCACCTGCTCTACTCTACTCTACTGTTGTAGCTGAGGCCTGCTTCCACCTGCTCTACTCTACTCTACTGTTGTAGCTGAGGCCTGCTTCCACCTGCTCTACTCTACTCTACTGTTGTAGCTGAGGTCTGCTTCCACCTGCTCTACTCTACTCTACTGTTGTAGCTGAGGCCTGCTTCCACCTGCCCTGCTCTACTCTACTCTACTGTTGTAGCTGAGGTCTGCTTCCACCTGCTCTACTCTACTCTACTGTTGTAGCTGAGGCCTGCTTCCACCTGCTCTACTCTACTCTACTGTTGTAGCTGAGGTCTGCTTCCACCTGCTCTACTCTACTCGACTCTACTGTTGTAGCTGAGGTCTGCTTCCACCTGCTCTACTCTACTCGACTCTACTGTTGTAGCTGAGGTCTGCTTCCACCTGCTCTACTCTACTCTACTGTTGTATCTGAGGCCTGCTTCCACCTGCTCTACTCTACTCTACTGTTGTAGCTGAGGTCTGCTTCCACCTGCTCTACTCTACTCTACTGTTGTAGCTGATGCCTGCTTCCACCTGCTCTACTCTACTCTACTGTTGTAGCTGAGGTCTGCTTCCACCTGCTCTACTCTACTCTACTGTTGTAGCTGAGGCCTGCTTCCACCTGCTCTACTCTACTCTACTGTTGTAGCTGAGGCCTGCTTCCACCTGCTCTACTCTACTCTACTGTTGTAGCTGAGGCCTGCTTCCACCTGCTCTACTCTACTCTACTCTACTGTTGTAGCTGAGGTCTGCTTCCACCTGCTCTACTCTACTTTACTGTTGTAGCTGAGGCCTGCTTCCACCTGC
Source organism: Notolepis coatsorum (assembly GCF_963971535.1). Classification (NCBI taxonomy): domain Eukaryota; kingdom Metazoa; phylum Chordata; class Actinopteri; order Aulopiformes; family Paralepididae; genus Notolepis; species Notolepis coatsorum. Next base: position 6,641 of record NW_028170064.1, read on the forward strand.
TCTACTCTACTCTACTGTTGTAGCTGAGGTCTGCTTCCACCTGCTCTACTCTACTCTACTGCTGTAGCTGAGGCCTGCTTCCACCTGCTCTACTCTACTCTACTGTTGTAGCTGAGGCCTGCTTCCACCTGCCCTGCTCTACTCTACTCTACTGTTGTAGCTGAGGCCTGCTTCCACCTGCTCTACTCTACTCTACTGTTGTAGCTGAGGTCTGCTTCCACCTGCTCTACTCTACTCTACTGTTGTAGCTGAGGCCTGCTTCCACCTGCCCTGCTCTACTCTACTCTACTGCTGTAGCTGAGGCCTGCTTCCACCTGCTCTACTCTACTCTACTGTTGTAGCTGAGGCCTGCTTCCACCTGCTCTACTCTACTCTACTGTTGTAGCTGAGGCCTGCTTCCACCTGCTCTACTCTACTCTACTGTTGTAGCTGAGGTCTGCTTCCACCTGCTCTACTCTACTCTACTGTTGTAGCTGAGGCCTGCTTCCACCTGCCCTGCTCTACTCTACTCTACTGTTGTAGCTGAGGTCTGCTTCCACCTGCTCTACTCTACTCTACTGTTGTAGCTGAGGCCTGCTTCCACCTGCTCTACTCTACTCTACTGTTGTAGCTGAGGTCTGCTTCCACCTGCTCTACTCTACTCTACTGTTGTAGCTGAGGTCTGCTTCCACCTGCTCTACTCTACTCTACTCTACTGTTGTAGCTGAGGTCTGCTTCCACCTGCTCTACTCTACTCTACTGTTGTATCTGAGGCCTGCTTCCACCTGCTCTACTCTACTCTACTCTACTGTTGTAGCTGAGGTCTGCTTCCACCTGCTCTACTCTACTCTACTGTTGTAGCTGAGGCCTGCTTCCACCTGCTCTACTCTACTCTACTCTACTGTTGTAGCTGAGGCCTGCTTCCACCTGCTCTACTCTACTCTACTCTACTCTACTGTTGTAGCTGGGGTCTGCTTCCACCTGCTCTACTCTACTCTACTCTACTGTTGTAGCTGAGGTCTGCTTCCACCTGCTCTACTCTACTCTACTCTACTGTTGTAGCTGAGGCCTGCTTCCACCTGCTCTACTCTACTCTACTGTTGTAGCTGAGGTCTGCTTCCACCTGCTCTACTCTACTCTACTGTTGTAGCTGAGGTCTGCTTCCACCTGCTCTACTCTACTCTACTGTTGTAGCTGAGGTCTGCTTCCACCTGCCCTGCTCTACTCTACTGTTGTAGCTGAGGCCTGCTTCCACCTGCTCTACTCTACTCTACTGTTGTAGCTGAGGCCTGCTTCCACCTGCTCTACTCTACTCTACTGTTGTAGCTGAGGTCTGCTTCCACCTGCTCTACTCTACTCTACTGTTGTAGCTGAGGTCTGCTTCCACCTGCTCTACTCTACTCTACTCTACTGTTGTAGCTGAGGCCTGCTTCCACCTGCTCTACTCTACTCTACTGTTGTAGCTGAGGTCTGCTTCCACCTGCTCTACTCTACTCTACTCTACTGTTGTAGCTGAGGCCTGCTTCCACCTGCGCTACTCAACTCTACTGTTGTAGCTGAGGCCTGCTTCCACCTGCTCTACTCTACTCTACTGTTGTAGCTGAGGCCTGCTTCCACCTGCTCTACTCTACTCTACTGTTGTAGCTGAGGCCTGCTTCCACCTGCTCTACTCTGCTCTACTGTTGTAGCTGAGGTCTGCTTCCACCTGCTCTACTCTACTCTACTGTTGTAGCTGAGGCCTGCTTCCACCTGCTCTACTCTACTCTACTGCTGTAGCTGAGGCTTGCTTCCACCTGCTCTACTCTGCTCTACTGTTGTAGCTGAGGCCTGCTTCCACCTGCTCTACTCTACTCTACTGCTGTAGCCGAGGCCTGCTTCCACCTGCTCTACTCTACTGTTGTAGCTGAGGCCTGCTTCCACCTGCTCTACTCTACTCTACTGTTGTAGCTGAGGCCTGCTTCCACCTGCTCTACTCTACTCTACTGTTGTAGCTGAGGTCTGCTTCCACCTGCTCTACTCTACTCTACTGCTGTAGCTGAGGCCTGCTTCCACCTGCTCTACTCGACTCTACTGTTGTAGCTGAGGCCTGCTTCCACCTGCTCTACTCTACTCTACTGTTGTAGCTGAGGCCTGCTTCCACCTGCTCTACTCTACTCTACTGTTGTAGCTGAGGCCTGCTTCCACCTGCTCTACTCTACTCTACTCTACTGTTGTAGCTGAGGCCTGCTTCCACCTGCTCTACTCTACTCTACTGTTGTAGCTGAGGTCTGCTTCCACCTGCTCTACTCTACTCTACTCTACTGTTGTAGCTGAGGCCTGCTTCCACCTGCTCTACTCTACTCTACTCTACTGTTGTAGCTGAGGCCTGCGTCCACCTGCTCTACTCTACTCTACTGTTGTAGCTGAGGCCTGCTTCCACCTGCTCTACTCTACTCTACTGTTGTAGCTGAGGCCTGCTTCCACCTGCTCTACTCTACTCTACTGTTGTAGCTGAGGCCTGCTTCCACCTGCTCTACTCTACTCTACTGTTGTAGCTGAGGTCTGCTTCCACCTGCTCTACTCTACTCTACTGTTGTAGCTGAGGCCTGCTTCCACCTGCTCTACTCTACTCTACTCTACTGTTGTAGCTGAGGTCTGCTTCCACCTGCTCTACTCTACTCTACTGTTGTAGCTGAGGTCTGCTTCCACCTGCTCTACTCTACTCTACTGTTGTAGCTGAGGCCTGCTTCCACCTGCTCTACTCTACTCTACTCTACTGTTGTAGCTGAGGCCTGCTTCCACCTGCTCTACTCTACTCTACTCTACTGTTGTAGCTGAGGTCTGCTTCCACCTGCTCTACTCTACTCTACTGTTGTAGCTGAGCCCTGCTTCCACCTGCCCTGCTCTACTCTACTGTTGTAGCTGAGGTCTGCTTCCACCTGCTCTACTCTACTCTACTGCTGTAGCTGAGGCCTGCTTCCACCTGCTCTACTCTACTCTACTGTTGTAGCTGAGGTCTGCTTCCACCTGCTCTACTCTACTCTACTGTTGTAGCTGAGGTCTGCTTCCACCTGCTCTACTCTACTCTACTGTTGTAGCTGAGGCCTGCTTCCACCTGCTCTACTCTACTCTACTCTACTCTACTGTTGTAGCTGAGGCCTGCTTCCACCTGCTCTACTCTACTCTACTGTTGTAGCTGAGGCCTGCTTCCACCTGCTCTACTCTACTCTACTGGTGTAGCTGAGGTCTGCTTCCACCTGCTCTACTCTACTCTACTGTTGTAGCTGAGGCCTGCTTCCACCTGCTCTACTCTACTCTACTGTTGTAGCTGAGGCCTGCTTCCACCTGCTCTACTCTACTCTACTGTTGTAGCTGAGGCCTGCTTCCACCTGCTCTACTCTACTGTTGTAGCTGAGGCCTGCTTCCACCTGCTCTACTCTACTCTACTCTACTGTTGTAGCTGAGGCCTGCTTCCACCTGCTCTACTCTACTCTACTGTTGTAGCTGAGGCCTGCTTCCACCTGCTCTACTCTACTCTACTGTTGTAGCTGAGGTCTGCTTCCACCTGCTCTACTCTACTCTACTGTTGTAGCTGAGGCCTGCTTCCACCTGCTCTACTCTACTCTACTGTTGTAGCTGAGGCCTGCTTCCACCTGCTCTACTCTACTCTACTCTACTGTTGTAGCTGAGGCCTGCTTCCACCTGCTCTACTCTACTCTACTCTACTGTTGTAGCTGAGGCCTGCTTCCACCTGCTCTACTCTACTCTACTGTTGTAGCTGAGGCCTGCTTCCACCTGCTCTACTCGACTCTACTGTTGTAGCTGAGGCCTGCTTCCACCTGCTCTACTCTACTCTACTGTTGTAGCTGAGGCCTGCTTCCACCTGCTCTACTCTACTCTACTGTTGTAGCTGAGGCCTGCTTCCACCTGCTCTACTCTACTCTACTCTACTGTTGTAGCTGAGGCCTGCTTCCACCTGCTCTACTCTACTCTACTGTTGTAGCTGAGGTCTGCTTCCACCTGCTCTACTCTACTCTACTGTTGTAGCTGAGGCCTGCTTCCACCTGCTCTACTCTACTCTACTGTTGTAGCTGAGGCCTGCTTCCACCTGCTCTACTCTACTCTACTGTTGTAGCTGAGGCCTGCTTCCACCTGCTCTACTCTACTCTACTGTTGTAGCTGAGGTCTGCTTCCACCTGCTCTACTCTACTCTACTGTTGTAGCTGAGGCCTGCTTCCACCTGCTCTACTCTACTCTACTCTACTGTTGTAGCTGAGGTCTGCTTCCACCTGCTCTACTCTACTCTACTGTTGTAGCTGAGGTCTGCTTCCACCTGCTCTACTCTACTCTACTGTTGTAGCTGAGGCCTGCTTCCACCTGCTCTACTCTACTCTACTGTTGTAGCTGAGGCCTGCTTCCACCTGCTCTACTCTACTCTACTCTACTGTTGTAGCTGAGGTCTGCTTCCACCTGCTCTACTCTACTCTACTGTTGTAGCTGAGCCCTGCTTCCACCTGCCCTGCTCTACTCTACTCTACTGTTGTAGCTGAGGCCTGCTTCCACCTGCTCTACTCTACTCTACTGTTGTAGCTGAGGCCTGCTTCCACCTGCTCTACTCTACTCTACTCTACTGTTGTAGCTGAGGCCTGCTTCCACCTGCTCTACTCTACTCTACTGTTGTAGCTGAGGCCTGCTTCCACCTGCTCTACTCTACTCTACTGTTGTAGCTGAGGCCTGCTTCTACCTGCTCTACTCTACTCTACTGTTGTAGCTGAGGTCTGCTTCCACCTGCTCTACTCTACTCTACTGTTGTAGCTGATGCCTGCTTCCACCTGCTCTACTCTACTCTACTGTTGTAGCTGAGGTCTGCTTCCACCTGCTCTACTCTACTCTACTGTTGTAGCTGAGGCCTGCTTCCACCTGCTCTACTCTACTCTACTGTTGTAGCTGAGGCCTGCTTCCACCTGCTCTACTCTACTCTACTGTTGTAGCTGAGGCCTGCTTCCACCTGCTCTACTCTACTCTACTCTACTGTTGTAGCTGAGGTCTGCTTCCACCTGCTCTACTCTACTTTACTGTTGTAGCTGAGGCCTGCTTCCACCTGCTCTACTCTACTCTACTGTTGTAGCTGAGGTCTGCTTCCACCTGCTCTACTCTACTCTACTGCTGTAGCTGAGGCCTGCTTCCACCTGCTCTACTCTACTCTACTGTTGTAGCTGAGGCCTGCTTCCACCTGCCCTGCTCTACTCTACTCTACTGTTGTAGCTGAGGCCTGCTTCCACCTGCTCTACTCTACTCTACTGTTGTAGCTGAGGTCTGCTTCCACCTGCTCTACTCTACTCTACTGTTGTAGCTGAGGCCTGCTTCCACCTGCCCTGCTCTACTCTACTCTACTGCTGTAGCTGAGGCCTGCTTCCACCTGCTCTACTCTACTCTACTGTTGTAGCTGAGGCCTGCTTCCACCTGCTCTACTCTACTCTACTGTTGTAGCTGAGGCCTGCTTCCACCTGCTCTACTCTACTCTACTGTTGTAGCTGAGGTCTGCTTCCACCTGCTCTACTCTACTCTACTGTTGTAGCTGAGGCCTGCTTCCACCTGCCCTGCTCTACTCTACTCTACTGTTGTAGCTGAGGTCTGCTTCCACCTGCTCTACTCTACTCTACTGTTGTAGCTGAGGCCTGCTTCCACCTGCTCTACTCTACTCTACTGTTGTAGCTGAGGTCTGCTTCCACCTGCTCTACTCTACTCGACTCTACTGTTGTAGCTGAGGTCTGCTTCCACCTGCTCTACTCTACTCGACTCTACTGTTGTAGCTGAGGTCTGCTTCCACCTGCTCTACTCTACTCTACTGTTGTATCTGAGGCCTGCTTCCACCTGCTCTACTCTACTCTACTGTTGTAGCTGAGGTCTGCTTCCACCTGCTCTACTCTACTCTACTGTTGTAGCTGATGCCTGCTTCCACCTGCTCTACTCTACTCTACTGTTGTAGCTGAGGTCTGCTTCCACCTGCTCTACTCTACTCTACTGTTGTAGCTGAGGCCTGCTTCCACCTGCTCTACTCTACTCTACTGTTGTAGCTGAGGCCTGCTTCCACCTGCTCTACTCTACTCTACTGTTGTAGCTGAGGCCTGCTTCCACCTGCTCTACTCTACTCTACTCTACTGTTGTAGCTGAGGTCTGCTTCCACCTGCTCTACTCTACTTTACTGTTGTAGCTGAGGCCTGCTTCCACCTGCTCTACTCTACTCTACTGTTGTAGCTGAGGTCTGCTTCCACCTGCTCTACTCTACTCTACTGCTGTAGCTGAGGCCTGCTTCCACCTGCTCTACTCTACTCTACTGTTGTAGCTGAGGCCTGCTTCCACCTGCCCTGCTCTACTCTACTCTACTGTTGTAGCTGAGGCCTGCTTCCACCTGCTCTACTCTACTCTACTGTTGTAGCTGAGGTCTGCTTCCACCTGCTCTACTCTACTCTACTGTTGTAGCTGAGGCCTGCTTCCACCTGCCCTGCTCTACTCTACTCTACTGCTGTAGCTGAGGCCTGCTTCCACCTGCTCTACTCTACTCTACTGTTGTAGCTGAGGCCTGCTTCCACCTGCTCTACTCTACTCTACTGTTGTAGCTGAGGCCTGCTTCCACCTGCTCTACTCTACTCTACTGTTGTAGCTGAGGTCTGCTTCCACCTGCTCTACTCTACTCTACTGTTGTAGCTGAGGCCTGCTTCCACCTGCCCTGCTCTACTCTACTCTACTGTTGTAGCTGAGGTCTGCTTCCACCTGCTCTACTCTACTCTACTGTTGTAGCTGAGGCCTGCTTCCACCTGCTCTACTCTACTCTACTGTTGTAGCTGAGGTCTGCTTCCACCTGCTCTACTCTACTCTACTGTTGTAGCTGAGGTCTGCTTCCACCTGCTCTACTCTACTCTACTCTACTGTTGTAGCTGAGGTCTGCTTCCACCTGCTCTACTCTACTCTACTGTTGTATCTGAGGCCTGCTTCCACCTGCTCTACTCTACTCTACTCTACTGTTGTAGCTGAGGTCTGCTTCCACCTGCTCTACTCTACTCTACTGTTGTAGCTGAGGCCTGCTTCCACCTGCTCTACTCTACTCTACTCTACTGTTGTAGCTGAGGCCTGCTTCCACCTGCTCTACTCTACTCTACTCTACTCTACTGTTGTAGCTGGGGTCTGCTTCCACCTGCTCTACTCTACTCTACTCTACTGTTGTAGCTGAGGTCTGCTTCCACCTGCTCTACTCTACTCTACTCTACTGTTGTAGCTGAGGCCTGCTTCCACCTGCTCTACTCTACTCTACTGTTGTAGCTGAGGTCTGCTTCCACCTGCTCTACTCTACTCTACTGTTGTAGCTGAGGTCTGCTTCCACCTGCTCTACTCTACTCTACTGTTGTAGCTGAGGTCTGCTTCCACCTGCCCTGCTCTACTCTACTGTTGTAGCTGAGGCCTGCTTCCACCTGCTCTACTCTACTCTACTGTTGTAGCTGAGGCCTGCTTCCACCTGCTCTACTCTACTCTACTGTTGTAGCTGAGGTCTGCTTCCACCTGCTCTACTCTACTCTACTGTTGTAGCTGAGGTCTGCTTCCACCTGCTCTACTCTACTCTACTCTACTGTTGTAGCTGAGGCCTGCTTCCACCTGCTCTACTCTACTCTACTGTTGTAGCTGAGGTCTGCTTCCACCTGCTCTACTCTACTCTACTCTACTGTTGTAGCTGAGGCCTGCTTCCACCTGCGCTACTCAACTCTACTGTTGTAGCTGAGGCCTGCTTCCACCTGCTCTACTCTACTCTACTGTTGTAGCTGAGGCCTGCTTCCACCTGCTCTACTCTACTCTACTGTTGTAGCTGAGGCCTGCTTCCACCTGCTCTACTCTGCTCTACTGTTGTAGCTGAGGTCTGCTTCCACCTGCTCTACTCTACTCTACTGTTGTAGCTGAGGCCTGCTTCCACCTGCTCTACTCTACTCTACTGCTGTAGCTGAGGCTTGCTTCCACCTGCTCTACTCTGCTCTACTGTTGTAGCTGAGGCCTGCTTCCACCTGCTCTACTCTACTCTACTGCTGTAGCCGAGGCCTGCTTCCACCTGCTCTACTCTACTGTTGTAGCTGAGGCCTGCTTCCACCTGCTCTACTCTACTCTACTGTTGTAGCTGAGGCCTGCTTCCACCTGCTCTACTCTACTCTACTGTTGTAGCTGAGGCCTGCTTCCACCTGCTCTACTCTACTCTACTGTTGTAGCTGAGGTCTGCTTCCACCTGCTCTACTCTACTCTACTGCTGTAGCTGAGGCCTGCTTCCACCTGCTCTACTCTACTCTACTCTACTGTTGTAGCTGAGGTCTGCTTCCACCTGCTCTACTCTACTTTACTGTTGTAGCTGAGGCCTGCTTCCACCTGCTCTACTCTACTCTACTGTTGTAGCTGAGGTCTGCTTCCACCTGCTCTACTCTACTCTACTGCTGTAGCTGAGGCCTGCTTCCACCTGCTCTACTCTACTCTACTGTTGTAGCTGAGGCCTGCTTCCACCTGCCCTGCTCTACTCTACTCTACTGTTGTAGCTGAGGCCTGCTTCCACCTGCTCTACTCTACTCTACTGTTGTAGCTGAGGTCTGCTTCCACCTGCTCTACTCTACTCTACTGTTGTAGCTGAGGCCTGCTTCCACCTGCCCTGCTCTACTCTACTCTACTGCTGTAGCTGAGGCCTGCTTCCACCTGCTCTACTCTACTCTACTGTTGTAGCTGAGGCCTGCTTCCACCTGCTCTACTCTACTCTACTGTTGTAGCTGAGGCCTGCTTCCACCTGCTCTACTCTACTCTACTGTTGTAGCTGAGGTCTGCTTCCACCTGCTCTACTCTACTCTACTGTTGTAGCTGAGGCCTGCTTCCACCTGCCCTGCTCTACTCTACTCTACTGTTGTAGCTGAGGTCTGCTTCCACCTGCTCTACTCTACTCTACTGTTGTAGCTGAGGCCTGCTTCCACCTGCTCTACTCTACTCTACTGTTGTAGCTGAGGTCTGCTTCCACCTGCTCTACTCTACTCGACTCTACTGTTGTAGCTGAGGTCTGCTTCCACCTGCTCTACTCTACTCGACTCTACTGTTGTAGCTGAGGTCTGCTTCCACCTGCTCTACTCTACTCTACTGTTGTATCTGAGGCCTGCTTCCACCTGCTCTACTCTACTCTACTGTTGTAGCTGAGGTCTGCTTCCACCTGCTCTACTCTACTCTACTGTTGTAGCTGATGCCTGCTTCCACCTGCTCTACTCTACTCTACTGTTGTAGCTGAGGTCTGCTTCCACCTGCTCTACTCTACTCTACTGTTGTAGCTGAGGCCTGCTTCCACCTGCTCTACTCTACTCTACTGTTGTAGCTGAGGCCTGCTTCCACCTGCTCTACTCTACTCTACTGTTGTAGCTGAGGCCTGCTTCCACCTGCTCTACTCTACTCTACTCTACTGTTGTAGCTGAGGTCTGCTTCCACCTGCTCTACTCTACTTTACTGTTGTAGCTGAGGCCTGCTTCCACCTGCTCTACTCTACTCTACTGTTGTAGCTGAGGTCTGCTTCCACCTGCTCTACTCTACTCTACTGCTGTAGCTGAGGCCTGCTTCCACCTGCTCTACTCTACTCTACTGTTGTAGCTGAGGCCTGCTTCCACCTGCCCTGCTCTACTCTACTCTACTGTTGTAGCTGAGGCCTGCTTCCACCTGCTCTACTCTACTCTACTGTTGTAGCTGAGGTCTGCTTCCACCTGCTCTACTCTACTCTACTGTTGTAGCTGAGGCCTGCTTCCACCTGCCCTGCTCTACTCTACTCTACTGCTGTAGCTGAGGCCTGCTTCCACCTGCTCTACTCTACTCTACTGTTGTAGCTGAGGCCTGCTTCCACCTGCTCTACTCTACTCTACTGTTGTAGCTGAGGCCTGCTTCCACCTGCTCTACTCTACTCTACTGTTGTAGCTGAGGTCTGCTTCCACCTGCTCTACTCTACTCTACTGTTGTAGCTGAGGCCTGCTTCCACCTGCCCTGCTCTACTCTACTCTACTGTTGTAGCTGAGGTCTGCTTCCACCTGCTCTACTCTACTCTACTGTTGTAGCTGAGGCCTGCTTCCACCTGCTCTACTCTACTCTACTGTTGTAGCTGAGGTCTGCTTCCACCTGCTCTACTCTACGTAGCTGAGTCTGCTTCCACCTGCTCTACTCTACTCTACTGTTGTAGCTGAGGTCTGCTTCCACCTGCTCTACTCTACTCTACTCTACTGTTGTAGCTGAGGTCTGCTTCCACCTGCTCTACTCTACTCTACTGTTGTATCTGAGGCCTGCTTCCACCTGCTCTACTCTACTACTCTACTGTTGTAGCTGAGGTCTGCTTCCACCTCTCTACTCTACTCTACTGTTGTAGCTGAGGCCTGCTTCCACCTGCTCTACTCTACTCTACTGTTGTAGCTGAGGCCTGCTTCCACCTGCTCTACTCTACTCTACTCTACTTACTGTTGTAGCTGAGGTCTGCTTCCACCTGCTCTACTCTACTCTACTGTTGTAGCTGAGGTCTGCTTCCACCTGCTCTACTCATCTACTCTACTGTTGTAGCTGAGGTCTGCTTCCACCTGCCTACTCTACTCTACTGTGCTGAGCTGCTTCACCTGCTCACTCACTCTACTGTGTAGCTGAGGTCTGCTTCCACTGCCTACTCTACTACTGTTGTAGCTGAGGTCTGCTTCCACCTGCCTTGCTACTCTACAGTTGTAGCTGAGGCCTGCTTCCACCTGCTCTACTCTACTCTACTGTTGTAGCTGAGGCCTGCTTCCACCTGCTCTACTCTACTCTACTGTTGTAGCTGAGGTCTGCTTCCACCTGCTCTACTCTACTCTACTGTTGTAGCTGAGGTCTGCTTCCACTGCCTACTCTACTCTACTCTACTGTTGTAGGCTGAGGCCTGCTTCCACCTGCTCTACTCTACTCTACTGTTGTAGCTGAGGTCTGCTTCCACCTGCTCTACTCTACTCTACTCTACTGTTGTAGCTGAGGCCTGCTTCCACCTGCTCTACTCTACTCTACTGTTGTAGCTGAGGCCTGCTTCCACCTGCTCTACTCTACTCTACTGTTGTAGCTGAGGCCTGCTTCCACCTGCTCTACTCTACTCTACTGTTGTAGCTGAGGTCTGCTTCCACCTGCTCTACTCTACTCTACTGTTGTAGCTGAGGCCTGCTTCCACCTGCCCTGCTCTACTCTACTCTACTGTTGTAGCTGAGGTCTGCTTCCACCTGCTCTACTCTACTCTACTGTTGTAGCTGAGGCCTGCTTCCACCTGCTCTACTCTACTCTACTGTTGTAGCTGAGGTCTGCTTCCACCTGCTCTACTCTACTCGACTCTACTGTTGTAGCTGAGGTCTGCTTCCACCTGCTCTACTCTACTCGACTCTACTGTTGTAGCTGAGGTCTGCTTCCACCTGCTCTACTCTACTCTACTGTTGTATCTGAGGCCTGCTTCCACCTGCTCTACTCTACTCTACTGTTGTAGCTGAGGTCTGCTTCCACCTGCTCTACTCTACTCTACTGTTGTAGCTGAGGCCTGCTTCCACCTGCTCTACTCTACTCTACTGTTGTAGCTGAGGTCTGCTTCCACCTGCTCTACTCTACTCTACTGTTGTAGCTGAGGCCTGCTTCCACCTGCTCTACTCTACTCTACTGTTGTAGCTGAGGCCTGCTTCCACCTGCTCTACTCTACTCTACTGTTGTAGCTGAGGCCTGCTTCCACCTGCTCTACTCTACTCTACTCTACTGTTGTAGCTGAGGTCTGCTTCCACCTGCTCTACTCTACTTTACTGTTGTAGCTGAGGCCTGCTTCCACCTGCTCTACTCTACTCTACTGTTGTAGCTGAGGTCTGCTTCCACCTGCTCTACTCTACTCTACTGCTGTAGCTGAGGCTGCTTCCACCTGCTCTACTCTACTCTACTGTTGTAGCTGAGGCCTGCTTCCACCTGCCCTGCTCTACTCTACTCTACTGTTGTAGCTGAGGCTGCTTCCACCTGCTCTACTCTACTCTACTGTTGTAGCTGAGGTCTGCTTCCACCTGCTCTACTCTACTCTACTGTTGTAGCTGAGGCCTGCTTCCACCTGCCCTGCTCTACTCTACTCTACTGCTGTAGCTGAGGCCTGCTTCCACCTGCTCTACTCTACTCTACTGTTGTAGCTGAGGCCTGCTTCCACCTGCTCTACTCTACTCTACTGTTGTAGCTGAGGCCTGCTTCCACCTGCTCTACTCTACTCTACTGTTGTAGCTGAGGTCTGCTTCCACCTGCTCTACTCTACTCTACTGTTGTAGCTGAGGCCTGCTTCCACCTGCCTGTCTCTACTCTACTCTACTGTTGTAGCTGAGGTCTGCTTCCACCTGCTCTACTCTACTCTACTGTTGTAGCTGAGGCCTGCTTCCACCTGCTCTACTCTACTCTACTGTTGTAGCTGAGGTCTGCTTCCACCTGCTCTACTCTACTCTACTGTTGTAGCTGAGGTCTGCTTCCACCTGCTCTACTCTACTCTACTCTACTGTTGTAGCTGAGGTCTGCTTCCACCTGCTCTACTCTACTCTACTGTTGTAGCTGAGGCCTGCTTCCACCTGCTCTACTCTACTCTACTCTACTGTTGTAGCTGAGGTCTGCTTCCACCTGCTCTACTCTACTCTACTGTTGTAGCTGAGGCCTGCTTCCACCTGCTCTACTCTACTCTACTCTACTGTTGTAGCTGAGGCCTGCTTCCACCTGCTCTACTCTACTCTACTCTACTATGTTGTAGCTGGGGTCTGCTTCCACCTGCTCTACTCTACTCTACTCTACTGTTGTAGCTGAGGTCTGCTTCCACCTGCTCTACCTACTCTACTCTACTGTTGTAGCTGAGGCCTGCTTCCACCTGCTCTACTCTACTCTACTGTTGTAGCTGAGGTCTGCTTCCACCTGCTCTACTCTACTCTACTGTTGTAGCTGAGGTCTGCTTCCACCTGCTCTACTCTACTCTACTGTTGTAGCTGAGGTCTGCTTCCACCTGCCTGCTCTACTCTACTGTTGTAGCTGAGGCCTGCTTCCACCTGCTCTACTCTACTCTACTGTTGTAGCTGAGGCCTGCTTCCACCTGCTCTACTCTACTCTACTGTTGTAGCTGAGGTCTGCTTCCACCTGCTCTACTCTACTCTACTGTTGTAGCTGAGGTCTGCTTCCACCTGCTCTACTCTACTCTACTCTACTGTTGTAGCCTGAGGCCTGCTTCCACCTGCTCTACTCTACTCTACTGTTGTAGCTGAGGTCTGCTTCCACCTGCTCTACTCTACTCTACTCTACTGTTGTAGCTGAGGCCTGCTTCCACCTGCGCTACTCAACTCTACTGTTGTAGCTGAGGCCTGCTTCCACCTGCTCTACTCTACTCTACTGTTGTAGCTGAGGCCTGCTTCCACCTGCTCTACTCTACTCTACTGTTGTAGCTGAGGCCTGCTTCCACCTGCTCTACTCTGCTCTACTGTTGTAGCTGAGGTCTGCTTCCACCTGCTCTTACTCTACTCTACTGTTGTAGCTGAGGCTGCTTCCACCTGCTCTACTCTACTCTACTGCTGTAGCTGAGGCTTGCTTCCACCTGCTCTACTCTGCTCTACTGTTGTAGCTGAGGTCTGCTTCCACCTGCTCTACTCTACTCTACTGCTGTAGCCGAGGCCTGCTTCCACCTGCTCTACTCTACTGTTGTAGCTGAGGCCTGCTTCCACCTGCTCTACTCTACTCTACTGTTGTAGCTGAGGCCTGCTTCCACCTGCTCTACTCTACTCTACTGTTGTAGCTGAGGCCTGCTTCCACCTGCTCTACTCTACTCTACTGTTGTAGCTGAGGTCTGCTTCCACCTGCTCTACTCTACTCTACTGCTGTAGCTGAGGCCTGCTTCCACCTGCTCTACTCTACTCTACTCTACTGTTGTAGCTGAGGTCTGCTTCCACCTGCTCTACTCTACTTTACTGTTGTAGCTGAGGCCTGCTTCCACCTGCTCTACTCTACTCTACTGTTGTAGCTGAGGTCTGCTTCCACCTGCTCTACTCTACTCTACTGCTGTAGCTGAGGCCTGCTTCCACCTGCTCTACTCTACTCTACTGTTGTAGCTGAGGCCTGCTTCCACCTGCCCTGCTCTACTCTACTCTACTGTTGTAGCTGAGGCCTGCTTCCACCTGCTCTACTCTACTCTACTGTTGTAGCTGAGGTCTGCTTCCACCTGCTCTACTCTACTCTACTGTTGTAGCTGAGGCCTGCTTCCACCTGCCCTGCTCTACTCTACTCTACTGCTGTAGCTGAGGCCTGCTTCCACCTGCTCTACTCTACTCTACTGTTGTAGCTGAGGCCTGCTTCCACCTGCTCTACTCTACTCTACTGTTGTAGCTGAGGCCTGCTTCCACCTGCTCTACTCTACTCTACTGTTGTAGCTGAGGTCTGCTTCCACCTGCTCTACTCTACTCTACTGTTGTAGCTGAGGCCTGCTTCCACCTGCCCTGCTCTACTCTACTCTACTGTTGTAGCTGAGGTCTGCTTCCACCTGCTCTACTCTACTCTACTGTTGTAGCTGAGGCCTGCTTCCACCTGCTCTACTCTACTCTACTGTTGTAGCTGAGGTCTGCTTCCACCTGCTCTACTCTACTCGACTCTACTGTTGTAGCTGAGGTCTGCTTCCACCTGCTCTACTCTACTCGACTCTACTGTTGTAGCTGAGGTCTGCTTCCACCTGCTCTACTCTACTCTACTGTTGTATCTGAGGCCTGCTTCCACCTGCTCTACTCTACTCTACTGTTGTAGCTGAGGTCTGCTTCCACCTGCTCTACTCTACTCTACTGTTGTAGCTGATGCCTGCTTCCACCTGCTCTACTCTACTCTACTGTTGTAGCTGAGGTCTGCTTCCACCTGCTCTACTCTACTCTACTGTTGTAGCTGAGGCCTGCTTCCACCTGCTCTACTCTACTCTACTGTTGTAGCTGAGGCCTGCTTCCACCTGCTCTACTCTACTCTACTGTTGTAGCTGAGGCCTGCTTCCACCTGCTCTACTCTACTCTACTCTACTGTTGTAGCTGAGGTCTGCTTCCACCTGCTCTACTCTACTTTACTGTTGTAGCTGAGGCCTGCTTCCACCTGCTCTACTCTACTCTACTGTTGTAGCTGAGGTCTGCTTCCACCTGCTCTACTCTACTCTACTGCTGTAGCTGAGGCCTGCTTCCACCTGCTCTACTCTACTCTACTGTTGTAGCTGAGGCCTGCTTCCACCTGCCCTGCTCTACTCTACTCTACTGTTGTAGCTGAGGCCTGCTTCCACCTGCTCTACTCTACTCTACTGTTGTAGCTGAGGTCTGCTTCCACCTGCTCTACTCTACTCTACTGTTGTAGCTGAGGCCTGCTTCCACCTGCCCTGCTCTACTCTACTCTACTGCTGTAGCTGAGGCCTGCTTCCACCTGCTCTACTCTACTCTACTGTTGTAGCTGAGGCCTGCTTCCACCTGCTCTACTCTACTCTACTGTTGTAGCTGAGGCCTGCTTCCACCTGCTCTACTCTACTCTACTGTTGTAGCTGAGGTCTGCTTCCACCTGCTCTACTCTACTCTACTGTTGTAGCTGAGGCCTGCTTCCACCTGCCCTGCTCTACTCTACTCTACTGTTGTAGCTGAGGTCTGCTTCCACCTGCTCTACTCTACTCTACTGTTGTAGCTGAGGCCTGCTTCCACCTGCTCTACTCTACTCTACTGTTGTAGCTGAGGTCTGCTTCCACCTGCTCTACTCTACTCTACTGTTGTAGCTGAGGTCTGCTTCCACCTGCTCTACTCTACTCTACTCTACTGTTGTAGCTGAGGTCTGCTTCCACCTGCTCTACTCTACTCTACTGTTGTATCTGAGGCCTGCTTCCACCTGCTCTACTCTACTCTACTCTACTGTTGTAGCTGAGGTCTGCTTCCACCTGCTCTACTCTACTCTACTGTTGTAGCTGAGGCCTGCTTCCACCTGCTCTACTCTACTCTACTCTACTGTTGTAGCTGAGGCCTGCTTCCACCTGCTCTACTCTACTCTACTCTACTCTACTGTTGTAGCTGAGGTCTGCTTCCACCTGCTCTACTCTACTCTACTCTACTGTTGTAGCTGAGGTCTGCTTCCACCTGCTCTACTCTACTCTACTCTACTGTTGTAGCTGAGGCCTGCTTCCACCTGCTCTACTCTACTCTACTGTTGTAGCTGAGGTCTGCTTCCACCTGCTCTACTCTACTCTACTGTTGTAGCTGAGGTCTGCTTCCACCTGCTCTACTCTACTCTACTGTTGTAGCTGAGGTCTGCTTCCACCTGCCCTGCTCTACTCTACTGTTGTAGCTGAGGCCTGCTTCCACCTGCTCTACTCTACTCTACTGTTGTAGCTGAGGCCTGCTTCCACCTGCTCTACTCTACTCTACTGTTGTAGCTGAGGTCTGCTTCCACCTGCTCTACTCTACTCTACTGTTGTAGCTGAGGTCTGCTTCCACCTGCTCTACTCTACTCTACTCTACTGTTGTAGCTGAGGCCTGCTTCCACCTGCTCTACTCTACTCTACTGTTGTAGCTGAGGTCTGCTTCCACCTGCTCTACTCTACTCTACTCTACTGTTGTAGCTGAGGCCTGCTTCCACCTGCGCTACTCAACTCTACTGTTGTAGCTGAGGCCTGCTTCCACCTGCTCTACTCTACTCTACTGTTGTAGCTGAGGCCTGCTTCCACCTGCTCTACTCTACTCTACTGTTGTAGCTGAGGCCTGCTTCCACCTGCTCTACTCTGCTCTACTGTTGTAGCTGAGGTCTGCTTCCACCTGCTCTACTCTACTCTACTGTTGTAGCTGAGGCCTGCTTCCACCTGCTCTACTCTACTCTACTGCTGTAGCTGAGGCTTGCTTCCACCTGCTCTACTCTGCTCTACTGTTGTAGCTGAGGCCTGCTTCCACCTGCTCTACTCTACTCTACTGCTGTAGCCGAGGCCTGCTTCCACCTGCTCTACTCTACTGTTGTAGCTGAGGCCTGCTTCCACCTGCTCTACTCTACTCTACTGTTGTAGCTGAGGCCTGCTTCCACCTGCTCTACTCTACTCTACTGTTGTAGCTGAGGCCTGCTTCCACCTGCTCTACTCTACTCTACTGTTGTAGCTGAGGTCTGCTTCCACCTGCTCTACTCTACTCTACTGCTGTAGCTGAGGCCTGCTTCCACCTGCTCTACTCTACTCTACTCTACTGTTGTAGCTGAGGTCTGCTTCCACCTGCTCTACTCTACTCTACTGTTGTAGCTGAGGTCTGCTTCCACCTGCCCTGCTCTACTCTACTGTTGTAGCTGAGGCCTGCTTCCACCTGCTCTACTCTACTCTACTGTTGTAGCTGAGGCCTGCTTCCACCTGCTCTACTCTACTCTACTGTTGTAGCTGAGGTCTGCTTCCACCTGCTCTACTCTACTCTACTGTTGTAGCTGAGGTCTGCTTCCACCTGCTCTACTCTACTCTACTCTACTGTTGTAGCTGAGGCCTGCTTCCACCTGCTCTACTCTACTCTACTGTTGTAGCTGAGGTCTGCTTCCACCTGCTCTACTCTACTCTACTCTACTGTTGTAGCTGAGGCCTGCTTCCACCTGCTCTACTCTACTCTACTGTTGTAGCTGAGGCCTGCTTCCACCTGCTCTACTCTACTCTACTGTTGTAGCTGAGGCCTGCTTCCACCTGCTCTACTCTACTCTACTGTTGTAGCTGAGGCCTGCTTCCACCTGCTCTACTCTGCTCTACTGTTGTAGCTGAGGTCTGCTTCCACCTGCTCTACTCTACTCTACTGTTGTAGCTGAGGCCTGCTTCCACCTGCTCTACTCTACTCTACTGCTGTAGCTGAGGCCTGCTTCCACCTGCTCTACTCTACTCTACTGTTGTAGCTGAGGCCTGCTTCCACCTGCTCTACTCTACTCTACTGTTGTAGCTGAGGCCTGCTTCCACCTGCTCTACTCTACTCTACTGTTGTATCTGAGGCCTGCTTCCACCTGCTCTACTCTACTGTTGTAGCTGATGCCTGCTTCCACCTGCTCTACTCTACTCTACTGTTGTAGCTGAGGCCTGCTTCCACCTGCTCTACTCTACTCTACTGTTGTAGCTGAGGCCTGCTTCCACCTGCTCTACTCTGCTCTACTGTTGTAGCTGAGGCCTGCTTCCACCTGCTCTACTCTACTCTACTGCTGTAGCCGAGGCCTGCTTCCACCTGCTCTACTCTACTGTTGTAGCTGAGGCCTGCTTCCACCTGCTCTACTCTACTCTACTGTTGTAGCTGAGGCCTGCTTCCACCTGCTCTACTCTACTCTACTGTTGTAGCTGAGGCCTGCTTCCACCTGCTCTACTCTACTCTACTGTTGTAGCTGAGGTCTGCTTCCACCTGCTCTACTCTACTCTACTGCTGTAGCTGAGGCCTGCTTCCACCTGCTCTACTCTACTCTACTCTACTGTTGTAGCTGAGGCCTGCTTCCACCTGCTCTACTCTGCTCTACTGTTGTAGCTGAGGCCTGCTTCCACCTGCTCTACTCTACTCTACTGTTGTAGCTGAGGCCTGCTTCCACC
This sequence comes from Notolepis coatsorum, assembly GCF_963971535.1. Classification (NCBI taxonomy): domain Eukaryota; kingdom Metazoa; phylum Chordata; class Actinopteri; order Aulopiformes; family Paralepididae; genus Notolepis; species Notolepis coatsorum. The sequence goes on from NW_028170064.1 coordinate 25,206, forward strand.
TGCTCTACTCTACTCTACTGTTGTAGCTGAGGCCTGCTTCCACCTGCTCTACTCTACTCTACTGTTGTAGCTGAGGCCTGCTTCCACCTGCTCTACTCTACTCTATTGTTGTAGCTGAGGTCTGCTTCCACCTGCTCTACTCTACTCTACTCTACTGCTGTAGCTGAGGCCTGCTTCCACCTGCTCTACTCTACTCTACTGTTGTAGCTGAGGCCTGCTTCCACCTGCTCTACTCTACTGTTGTAGCTGAGGTCTGCTTCCACCTGCTCTACTCTACTCTACTGTTGTAGCTGAGGCCTGCTTCCACCTGCTCTACTCTACTGTTGTAGCCGAGGCCTGCTTCCACCTGCTCTACTCTACTCTACTGTTGTAGCTGAGGCCTGCTTCCACCTGCTCTACTCTACTGTTGTAGCTGAGGTCTGCTTCCACCTGCTCTACTCTACTCTACTGTTGTAGCTGAGGTCTGCTTCCACCTGCTCTACTCTACTCTACTGCTGTAGCTGAGGCCTGCTTCCACCTGCTCTACTCTACTGTACTCTACTGCTGTAGCTGAGGCCTGCTTCCACCTGCTCTACTCTACTCTACTCTACTGTTGTAGCTGAGGCCTGCTTCCACCTGCTCTACTCTACTCTACTCTACTGTTGTAGCTGAGGTCTGCTTCCACCTGCTCTACTCTACTCTACTCTACTGTTGTAGCTGAGGCCTGCTTCCACCTGCTCTACTCTATTCTACTGTTGTAGCTGAGGCCTGCTTCCACCTGCTCTACTCTACTCTACTGTTGTAGCTGAGGCCTGCTTCCACCTGCTCTACTCTACTCTACTGTTGTAGCTGAGGCCTGCTTCCACCTGCTATACTCTACTCTACTGTTGTAGCTGAGGCCTGCTTCCACCTGCTCTACTCTACTGTTGTAGCTGAGGCCTGCTTCCACCTGCTCTACTCTCCTAACTGTTGTAGCTGAGGCCTGCTTCCACCTGCTCTACTCTACTCTACTGTTGTAGCTGAGGTCTGCTTCCACCTGCTCTACTCTACTCTACTCTACTGTTGTAGCTGAGGCCTGCTTCCACCTGCTCTACTCTACTCTACTGTTGTAGCTGAGGCCTGCTTCCACCTGCTCTACTCTACTGTTGTAGCTGAGGTCTGCTTCCACCTGCTCTACTCTACTGTTGTAGCTGAGGTCTGCTTCCACCTGCTCTACTCTACTCTACTGTTGTAGCTGAGGCCTGCTTCCACCTGCTCTGCTCTACTCTACTCTACTGTTGTAGCTGAGGCCTGCTTCCACCTGCTCTACTCTACTCTACTCTACTGTTGTAGCTGAGGTCTGCTTCCACCTGCTCTACTCTACTCTACTCTACTGTTGTAGCTGAGGCCTGCTTCGACCTGCTCTACTCTACTCTACTGTTGTAGCTGAGGTCTGCTCCCACCTGCTCTACTCTACTCTACTGTTGTAGCTGATGCCTGCTTCCACCTGCTCTACTCTACTCTACTGTTGTAGCTGAGGCCTGCTTCCACCTGCTCTACTCTACTCTACTGTTGTAGCTGAGGCCTGCTTCCACCTGCTCTACTCTACTCTACTCTACTGTTGTAGCTGAGGTCTGCTTCCACCTGCTCTACTCTACTCTACTCTACTGTTGTAGCTGAGGCCTGCTTCCACCTGCTCTACTCTACTCTACTCTACTGTTGTAGCTGAGGCCTGCTTCCACCTGCTCTACTCTACTCTACTCTACTGTTGTAGCTGAGGCCTGCTTCCACCTGCTCTACTCTACTCTACTGTTGTAGCTGAGGCCTGCTTTCACCTGCTCTACTCTACTCTACTGTTGTAGCTGAGGTCTGCTTCCACCTGCTCTACTCTACTCTACTCTACTGTTGTAGCTGAGGCCTGCTTCCACCTGCTCTACTCTACTGTTGTAGCTGAGGTCTGCTTCCACCTGCTCTACTCTACTCTACTCTACTCTACTGTTGTAGCTGAGGTCTGCTTCCACCTGCTCTACTCTACTCTACTCTACTGTTGTAGCTGAGGCCTGCTTCGACCTGCTCTACTCTACTCTACTGTTGTAGCTGAGGTCTGCTCCCACCTGCTCTACTCTACTCTACTGTTGTAGCTGAGGCCTGCTTCCACCTGCTCTACTCTACTCTACTGTTGTAGCTGAGGCCTGCTTCCACCTGCTCTACTCTACTCTACTGTTGTAGCTGAGGCCTGCTTCCACCTGCTCTACTCTACTCTACTCTACTGTTGTAGCTGAGGTCTGCTTCCACCTGCTCTACTCTACTCTACTCTACTGTTGTAGCTGAGGCCTGCTTCCACCTGCTCTACTCTACTCTACTCTACTGTTGTAGCTGAGGCCTGCTTCCACCTGCTCTACTCTACTCTACTCTACTGTTGTAGCTGAGGCCTGCTTCCACCTGCTCTACTCTACTCTACTGTTGTAGCTGAGGCCTGCTTTCACCTGCTCTACTCTACTCTACTGTTGTAGCTGAGGTCTGCTTCCACCTGCTCTACTCTACTCTACTCTACTGTTGTAGCTGAGGCCTGCTTCCACCTGCTCTACTCTACTCTACTCTACTGTTGTAGCTGAGGCCTGCTTCCACCTGCTCTACTCTACTCTACTCTACTGTTGTAGCTGAGGTCTGCTTCCACCTGCTCTACTCTACTCTACTCTACTGTTGTAGCTGAGGCCTGCTTCCACCTGCTCTACTCTATTCTACTGTTGTAGCTGAGGCCTGCTTCCACCTGCTCTACTCTACTCTACTGTTGTAGCTGAGGCCTGCTTCCACCTGCTCTACTCTACTCTACTGTTGTAGCTGAGGCCTGCTTCCACCTGCTATACTCTACTCTACTGTTGTAGCTGAGGCCTGCTTCCACCTGCTCTACTCTACTGTTGTAGCTGAGGCCTGCTTCCACCTGCTCTACTCTCCTAACTGTTGTAGCTGAGGCCTGCTTCCACCTGCTCTACTCTACTCTACTGTTGTAGCTGAGGTCTGCTTCCACCTGCTCTACTCTACTCTACTCTACTGTTGTAGCTGAGGCCTGCTTCCACCTGCTCTACTCTACTCTACTGTTGTAGCTGAGGCCTGCTTCCACCTGCTCTACTCTACTGTTGTAGCTGAGGTCTGCTTCCACCTGCTCTACTCTACTGTTGTAGCTGAGGTCTGCTTCCACCTGCTCTACTCTACTCTACTGTTGTAGCTGAGGCCTGCTTCCACCTGCTCTGCTCTACTCTACTCTACTGTTGTAGCTGAGGCCTGCTTCCACCTGCTCTACTCTACTCTACTCTACTGTTGTAGCTGAGGTCTGCTTCCACCTGCTCTACTCTACTCTACTCTACTGTTGTAGCTGAGGCCTGCTTCGACCTGCTCTACTCTACTCTACTGTTGTAGCTGAGGTCTGCTCCCACCTGCTCTACTCTACTCTACTGTTGTAGCTGAGGCCTGCTTCCACCTGCTCTACTCTACTCTACTGTTGTAGCTGAGGCCTGCTTCCACCTGCTCTACTCTACTCTACTGTTGTAGCTGAGGCCTGCTTCCACCTGCTCTACTCTACTCTACTCTACTGTTGTAGCTGAGGTCTGCTTCCACCTGCTCTACTCTACTCTACTCTACTGTTGTAGCTGAGGCCTGCGTCCACCTGCTCTACTCTACTCTACTGTTGTAGCTGAGGCCTGCTTCCACCTGCTCTACTCTACTGTTGTAGCTGAGGTCTGCTTCCACCTGCTCTACTCTACTCTACTGTTGTAGCTGAGGCCTGCTTCCACCTGCTCTGCTCTACTCTACTCTACTGTTGTAGCTGAGGCCTGCTTCCACCTGCTCTACTCTACTCTACTCTACTCTACTGTTGTAGCTGAGGTCTGCTTCCACCTGCTCTACTCTACTCTACTCTACTGTTGTAGCTGAGGCCTGCTTCGACCTGCTCTACTCTACTCTACTGTTGTAGCTGAGGTCTGCTCCCACCTGCTCTACTCTACTCTACTGTTGTAGCTGAGGCCTGCTTCCACCTGCTCTACTCTACTCTACTGTTGTAGCTGAGGCCTGCTTCCACCTGCTCTACTCTACTCTACTGTTGTAGCTGAGGCCTGCTTCCACCTGCTCTACTCTACTCTACTCTACTGTTGTAGCTGAGGTCTGCTTCCACCTGCTCTACTCTACTCTACTCTACTGTTGTAGCTGAGGCCTGCTTCCACCTGCTCTACTCTACTCTACTCTACTGTTGTAGCTGAGGCCTGCTTCCACCTGCTCTACTCTACTCTACTCTACTGTTGTAGCTGAGGCCTGCTTCCACCTGCTCTACTCTACTCTACTGTTGTAGCTGAGGCCTGCTTTCACCTGCTCTACTCTACTCTACTGTTGTAGCTGAGGTCTGCTTCCACCTGCTCTACTCTACTCTACTCTACTGTTGTAGCTGAGGCCTGCTTCCACCTGCTCTACTCTACTGTTGTAGCTGAGGCCTGCTTCCACCTGCTCTACTCTACTCTACTCTACTGTTGTAGCTGAGGCCTGCTTCCACCTGCTCTACTCTACTCTACTCTACTGTTGTAGCTGAGGTCTGCTTCCACCTGCTCTACTCTACTCTACTGTTGTAGCTGAGGCCTGCTTCCACCTGCTCTACTCTACTCTACTGTTGTAGCTGAGGTCTGCTTCCACCTGCTCTACTCTACTCTACTCTACTGTTGTAGCTGAGGCCTGCTTCCACCTGCTCTACTCTACTCTACTCTACTGTTGTAGCTGAGGTCTGCTTCCACCTGCTCTACTCTACTCTGCTGTTGTAGCTGAGGCCTGCCTCCACCTGCTCTACTCTACTCTACTGTTGTAGCTGAGGCCTGCTTCCACCTGCTCTACTCTACTCTACTGTTGTAGCTGAGGCCTGCTTCCACCTGCTCTACTCTACTCTACTGTTGTAGCTGAGGCCTGCTTCCACCTGCTCTACTCTACTCTACTGTTGTAGCTGAGGCCTGCTTCCACCTGCTCTACTCTACTCTACTGTTGTAGCTGAGGCCTGCTTCCACCTGCTCTACTCTACTCTACTGTTGTAGCTGAGGTCTGCTTCCACCTGCTCTACTCTACTCTACTGTTGTAGCTGAGGCCTGCTTCCACCTGCTCTACTCTACTCTACTGTTGTAGCTGAGGCCTGCTTCCACCTGCTCTACTCTACTCTACTCTACTCTACTGTTGTAGCTGAGGCCTGCTTCCACCTGCTCAACTCTACTCTACTCTACTCTACTCTACTCTACTGTTGTAGCTGAGGCCTGCTTCCACCTGCTCTACTCTACTCTACTGTTGTAGCTGAGGCCTGCTTCCACCTGCCCTGCTCTACTCTACTCTACTGTTGTAGCTGAGGCCTGCTTCCACCTGCTCTACTCTACTCTACTCTACTGCTGTAGCTGAGGCCTGCTTCCACCTGCTCTACTCTACTCTACTCTACTGTTGTAGCTGAGGCCTGCTTCCACCTGCTCTACTCTACTCTACTGTTGTAGCTGAGGCCTGCTTCCACCTGCCCTGCTCTACTCTACTGTTGTAGCTGAGGCATGCTTCCACCTGCCCTGCTCTACTCTACTGTTGTAGCTGAGGCCTGCTTCCACCTGCCCTGCTCTACTCTACTGTTGTAGCTGAGGTCTGCTTCCACCTGCCCTGCCCTACTCTGCTGCTCTGCTGTAGATTGACTCTCACTAGTCATGCTGCTTGCGAGTATGACTTACTACCATAGTGTCTTTGTTCACCGTCACGTCACTTCCGACTGAGAGAACGTTGTGCGCGTTTGGCTGCCGCTTCTCATCGGAGTTTGTTTCTTTGGTTTGTTGGTTTTGTTTTCTGTCTACACGTTAAATTCGATGTAGGCCTACTGTAGGGTGAGCAAACATCCTCCTTTGCCTGGACATGTCCTCTTTTCACGCTTTGTCCGGCGTGTCTGTTTTTTTTTTTATAAATTCATGAAAATGTCTGGGTTTCAAAGACCTGCGGTGCGTAAAAAGACGCTCACCTGACTTATCGTCATGTAACTCGAGAACCGAGGCATGGAATTGGTCGGGTGAGGTGGCATTCGAACGGCACCAAATAGGTCTTTGGAACAGTATATTATATGTTCAGCGAGAAATGCAACTCTGAGCCGCTAGACGCTCGCAAAGTGCCGCGACTTGCGTGCGTTCTGCGCACGGGCATGGCGGCCCGACACGGTACCCCACGTGTTAAGAGTAAAACGCACATGGACAGAGAAAAACATTTTAAAAAGCTGTGCAAGGTGAGAGTTCGTCTGCAAAGTTTACCGAATTCTTAGACCCAGGAAAACAGAGGATGCTGTAAATGCGTTTGCATTTCATACTGTGAAACGCCACAACAGCTACAGATGCCGCCCTGAATTGGAAAAAAGACATTTCCAGACTCTGACACTGCCAAAATGTTTAGTAGCAGTGGTGATTTTAATGTTTTAATGACGTCACGTGCATACGCATACATGTTCCCTCACGTGCGCACAGAACAGCTCCGACCAGCATTATGATTATAATGATTATTATGTGCATAAATAGTAGGAAACATGTTTGTATAGGAATGAGACTAATTGCCTCTAGGGATGGAATGCAACACATTTCATGGCAATCACATTCACGGGTTTGGTGTGAACGGTGCCCTGCCTGAGTCGGACCATCGTTCACACCGAACCTGAGGGGAGCAGCCAGGGAGCTCTGTGTGTCTGTGCCTTTGTATTGTACGTATTTGAACACACCTGGCGACCCCTGACCTATTGTTATGCAAAGTAGCCAGGTGGGTACTTGGCACACGAGTCGAGTGGAACGCATTCTTGTGTGCACATCCGTGCGTGCGCGTGCCCCTGCTCAAAGAAGTTTGGTACGCCGTGCAACCCCCATCCCATGAGCACTGCATACCTGTTTAGTAGCCTTCATTTGGTTCATGGTGCCTCCAAATGTTTTGGGTTCTACCACCTGAGACAGGAAGTTCAGAGTATCGGGGAAGATACTCCAGTCCTTCTACTCCGGAGCTGTAGAGAGCATCTTGACTGGAAACATCACTGCCTGGTATGGAAACAGCAAGGCACAGGACAAGAAGGCCCTACAGAGAGTGGTGCGCTCAGCTGAGCGTACTACAGGTATTGCACTACCACCCCTGCAGGTATTATATAACAGGAGGTGCAAATCCAGAGCCTGCAGAACAATGAAAGACCCTCACCACCCCAACAACAGCCTGTTCAAGCTGCTGCGGTCAGGCAAACCGTAGCTAACATTGTATTGCACTATCGCAGGACCTTAGCATGTCTTACCATGCTTTTTGTAAACTTTATGTACATTATACCTGTTATGTCTTATTCTTATTTGCTATCCATACAGAGGAGGGATACTTTAAATATAGTATAACAATAAGACATATTTGAGTAAACTTTGAGTATCATTATGTATCTCGAGGCTGGGGCCAGCATGTCCTCTTTTTTGGAAATCAAAATATGGTCACCCTACCTACTGTGTCTGTCCATGTACTATAATGCAATGTCTGTAAAGTGCTTTGAGATACCTTATGTAAGGCGCTATACAAAATAAATGTATTATTATTATTATTATTATTATTATTATTATTATTATTATTATTATTATTATTATTATTATTATTATTATTATTATTATTATTATTATTATTATTATTACTATATTATAATAATGGGAAATTACAGCAGTGATGAGTGTTTAGTGCCTGGTGGGGTGGCTTTTCAAACCCAGACAGGACACACACACAATAAGCACATGGACACTTCAAAATGCTTTCCATTGCAATATTTTGTACATTATTATGCTACCTCTGCTAGTCTTAAGGCCAACATACGCACACCTGTTAGGGTATAAATGCACATGTATGTATTCTCTCTCTCTCTCTCTCTCTCTCTCCTCTCTCTCTCTCTCTCTCTCTCTCTCTCTCTCTCTCTCTCTCTCTCTCTCTCTCTCTCTCTCTCTCTCTCTCTCTCTACACACAATACACAAATCATTGAGGCCCCCCACAGAGACCATAGAGACCCCTTTCATCGTCCTTCTCCCACTAAGCTGCAGGTCGATCTTTAAGCCAACACGCACCATTAACAATGCCATACTGGTCTTTGTGAGAGTTCCGGGGGGGGGGGGGGGTTGGGGCACATCCCGCTGGCTAGTTAAGCCTGACAAGCAGCATCACGGCTGGAGAGGGGGTGGGGGCACCCTGGGGTAGGTCCCTTCCCTGGTTTACCACTGCACAGAAGGTTTTTATGACAGAGAGAGAGACAGGCAGAAGATCCTTAATGAGGTGGAGCAAGTTAATATTTTAAACAGACACACCGCTATTGTTCCAACATATGTTTGTGGCTGTCTGTCACCCTCGTTCTAAAGACGGACGAGACAGGAGGGAAGAAAGGAAGAAGAAGAAGAGGCAGAAGGAGGGAGATAAAGAGGAGCGGGAGGGAGCCAAAACAGATGAGAGTGAAGGAGAGAAGAGAGAGAGAGATGGATAGAGAGAGAGAGAGAGAGAGAGAGAGAGAGAGAGAGAGAGAGAGAGAGAGAGAGAGAGAGAGAGAGAGAGAGAGAGAGAGAGAGAGAGAGAGAGAGAGAGAGACACAGAGAGGAGAGAAAGAGAGACAGAGAGAGAGAGAGGGAAAGAGAAACAGAGAGAGAGAGATAGAGAAAGAGAGAGAGAGAGAGAGAGAGAGAGAGAGAGAGAGAGAGAGAGAGAGAGAGAGAGAGAGAGAGAGAGAGAGAGAGAGAGAGAGAGAGAAAGAGGGAAAGAGAGACAGAGAGAGACTCAACAGCTTTTCCGACTCCTTGGAACAGATTGGCAGCGCAGAGCGTGGGCTTGGAGTTATACAGTCCTTCCTGGTCAATAATGAATCATTCATTCATTAGTGCTGTTCTTGGCTACAGACATTCGTAGGCCTTTGTCCACCACTCCGTAACATTGTGTTTACCACATTATAATCATGCAGAGACAAGCTGTTTAAAACCAGTTTACCAGAGATGTGTTTATAAAAAAAATATGTAATAGCCTGCCCTGGCACATTAGATCTGCTCAGAGTTTTTTAAGTCTTTTTTTTGTGCCACTTTTCCTCCCTGGCTTTCAACTCAGGTTGAGCTGGGCACCTGATTTTAACATGCATGTACTGTACTTCTTGTATTGTTGTATATTGTTGCATTGTGCTGTATACCATGGTTTGTTTTAGCCTTTTATTGACCTGTACAGCACTTTGGCCAACTGCAGTTGTTTTAAATGTGCTTTATACATAAACTTTAAGTTGAGTTGAGTTGAAAAATTGGACAAAAGCTCTACATCTCTCATTGGGGTGAATGGAGCCCATGCCTGTTCTGGTCTCCTAAGGTGGTGGTGGTGGGGGGGGGGGGGGGTAAGTCAGCCAACATTACACCTTGTGTAACACATGATGCATTACAGCAGGGGTTCCCAATTCATTTTCTGCCCCGGTCCACTTTCTAGCATTCAAATGACTTGGCGGGCCAACCCCGACCCCCTCACCACTCCCTCATTCAAAATGCAGACATAGGCTAGGTGAGAAAAACAGAGTTTGTTTTGAACAGCTTGTCATTTTCAAGTCCAAATGTAACATTAAATAACCATTTTAGTTTGTATTTTTGTTATATGAAGGAGCATCAAATTTGCACAATTATAGCCTACTGCTGGAAACACTTTAATGCAGGCCTAGACTTTCATAATAAAAATGAAAAAAACGATTGTCCATTCTGGGCTTCTGTAGCGCAACACTCGTTTGTTTAACCCTTTCATTACCACACTACCAAATGGTTAACCCTTTCACTGCGACAATACAGAAGGTTAACCCTTTCACTACCACACTACAGATGGTTAACCCTTTCACTACCACAATACAGAAGGTTATTGTAGCTGAGGGGTACAATTCCCTGACTGTATTGTTAGATATGATATTTAATACCACTACCTCATGTACTTTAACTTCTGGCCACCCAGTACAAGATATAAGTATGATGAACACTTTCCCACCTGATGAAACGAACCAACACAAATGGACCAAATCGAATATTTAATACAGCAAAGGGTGTATACAACATTCACTTAATTACATTTATGATTTGAAATGTTGAGTATGCACTTTTATGGCAAATGAGTATTCGTAGGTAAATCAACATTGAATGTCCAATCTCTGGTTGCGCAGGGAGTAAGTATACAACCTGGAATATTTAGGAAACGATAGCGATAGTACTTAAATGATTATAGCTGGATACACTAAGGGGGGGGGGGGGTCCCGCTGGTTGTAAGACAGTAGGAGGGGGGGGTTAGAGAAGTCGCTGGCGGTATCCCATCTGGCCGATGGTGTCTTGGGAGAATCCAAAGTCTTAGACCCAGTGCCCACAGAACCTCGGGCCGCAGATGAATACAGCTGGACCCTCTGTGGAACGGTATCTGCCGGTCCACAACGGAGAGACGTGGTGCGACCTCACGTGTAGAGCGCCGCCTCACCTGTAGTCCTCTCCGGGGGGTAATTCCAACACTCGACAGTGTTGGCCTTTATCCATGGAATAATCAAAGCACATAAAGCATAATCCAAGAGCCGTGGAAGGCTCGCCGTCGTCGGGTAGAGTAATCCAATATACAGGTCCAGTCGATCTTGACCCGGAGCTCCTCGGATGCAATCACCACTAGGGGTCTGACCAGCCTGGATAAGCGTCCAGATAACGTCAGGAACGATGGGGGTACTGATAACTGTAGAACTCGAACCGAACGATGCACCATACATAAATAGACTATTATTAGCTTAATAGAATACGTCCAACTCGACGGTATGGTGCCAAACTATGACCATTCAACTATTAATCTACACGATATCTCAATGCCTATTCTGGGCCAAGTAGGCCTTACTACACCGCACGTGCTTCGTGGGGAGGCTTTTGCGTCTGTCACTCTGTTGGAGGGTAAAGAACTGGACTAAAAGAAAGTTCTACTTTACGAGCGCCATATATATATGCGCTATGGACAAATAGTACCACACGTATTTCGCCCGGCATATTACTGCGCGGAACCGGGGGTTGCCTCGACATGTTAGGCGGCACGATTGAACTTGAACCTAGGGGTATGGCAACCTGGCGCCAGGTTCTCGTCCAATGGTAGAATGAAACTATTATGGGCTGTTTAGTAGAAACGGGGATATTCAATGCATATTGTACAAGGAATATACAGGGGATATCAAACGATATACAAATACAATTAAATATATATATATAAATAAATATACATATTCGGTTTAATCTGATCCTTCACAACAGCCGCGCCCTAATTAGTCCCACCTAATTAGCTAAGCAGAGACAGATTAACCGCACTGTCTTCCACTCAAGGTCCGCTGTAAGGTCAGTCAACTCACAAAGTCATAGGGTCATGGTCATCATCGATAGTATCTGGGAGTCAGGGCAGTTCTATGAGCCTCGCCACGGGCCGTGTGTAGGTGCGCCCTTGGACGAGTACTTCAGCTGCTCGGACCTTGCCATCGGCACCGGTGATCACTTTGCTTACGCGGCCAGCCGGCCACATAGCTCTGGGGAGTGACTGGTCAACTATCATGACGACTGTTCCTTCTGTCAAATTGTCTCTCTCTTTTACCCACTTCTGGCGGGTCTGTAGAGACGGTAGGTAGTGAAGTAGGAAGCTGCTCCAAAACTTGTCAGCTAGTACTTGGCTGTACCTCCACATTCTTCGGCCGTTCGCTTCTTCGGGCCTGTACATTGTCTGGGGTAGCGCGGGGTCCAGCCGCCCCATTAGGAGTGTGTTGGGGGTGACTGGGTCGACATCTGCTACATCACTGGAGACGTAACCGAGGGGCTTTGAGTTCAATACTCCCTCGATCTCCGTGAGGACTGTCATTAGGACTTCCTCTGCCACAGTCTGGGCTCCGAGTATGGCATACAGGGCTGTCTTTATAGAACGTACTTCTCGTTCCCAGGTTCCACCGAAGTGGGGTGCGTTCGGGGGATTAAACTGGAAGTCAACCTGGGCTGGAGCGAGGTGGGTCTTAAGTTCTGGGCCCATAGCTTGGAAGCTCTCTCTCAGCTCTCTTTCTCCGCCTTTGAAGTTGGTCCCGTGATCAGACAACAATGTAGACGGTTGTCCTTTCCGTGATATGAATCTCCGGAAGGCCATAAGGAATGAGTCTGTGCTCATGGTCGGAAGGAGCTCGATATGTATCGCTCTGGTGGTCATGCATTTGAATACAATACCCCACCGCTTCTTGGTGCCTCTTCCTCTCTTTATATACAACGGGCCAAAACAGTCCATGCCTGTGGAGTGGAATGGCTTGTCGCCGATTCGGAGGCGACAGGGGGGTAGGTCAGCCATCCGTGGTATGCTGGGCTGCGCGCGCCACTTACGGCAGTCTAGACAGGTTCGCTGGAAGCGCCGTACTGCTTCTCTCCCTTGTAATATCCAATAACGACATCTGATCTCCGCGAAGACTCTCTCTGCTCCTGCGTGGTGCACATCCTCGTCGTATTTCTTTATGATCAGCTCTGTGACCTTGTGTCGGCTGTTCAAGACGATCGGGTGCTTAATGTCATCTGGTAGATCGGGGGCTCTCCGCAGGCGACCACCCACTCTGATGAGATTATGTGCGTCACTCTCTGGTGCCAGGTGAATCAGTCTGCTGTCTGATGGGACGGGGTTTCCTCCCTGTAGACAGTCTAGCTCATCGGGGAACGAGTCTCTCTGGGCTCGTTGTAGTAGAAGGAGTTCTGCTTCTTCGTAGTCAGCTGCTGACATGTCAGTGGTGGACTGAATCTCTGGGTGGTGCCGCAGGAATGTCCTTTGTTGCGCACTCTCTAGGGTAATGCAGTCATCTATGTTCGGGTCTGTGGAGGCGACAGTGCTCAGTCCACAGAACATAGGCTTCTTGTTCTCAGCCTCCTCGCTACTTGCTTCCCTCGGGGTGGGCGTAGGCCAATCTCCTTCCGGGAGCTGGAGGAATGCTGGTCCGTCACTGTAGATGTTGCGACGGGTTAGGTCATCCAGGGACATTCCCCGGGTGATGACGTCAGCTGGGTTGTGTTTGGTATCCACATATCTCCAGCTTGCTTCTTCTGTTAGTTCCTGAATCTCTGTGACTCTGACTCCCACGAAGACTTTGTATCTGCATGAATCAGACTTAATCCATGTGAGTACTGTCGTGGAATCTGACCACAAGATTGTTCTATGCACCGGAATGGTGAGTTCACGTTGGATTAACGTGGCTAGATGCGCTCCTGCGAGGGCTGCGCAGAGCTCTAGATGTGGGATAGATTGTTGCTTACGTGGGGCTATCCTTGAGCGGGCCAGTATGAAAGCAGTGTGTATCTCTCCTCCCATCTCTTGGGCACGCAAATAAGCAACCGATCCGTAGGCTACTTCGGAGGCATCGCTGAAGACGTGTAGCTCAATCTCGCATGTCTCTGGCCTCACTGTGGATGGGAAGTAGCTGCGGCGTATATTGACACCTGGGAGTGAGCGGAGTTCCGTCTCCCACTCTCTCCATGTTGAGGCAAGGTGTGCGGGTATTGGGTCGTCCCAGCCCTGGTCCTTGTCCCATAGTGCTCGTACAATCATCTTTGCCCTGGTGGTGTAAGGTAGAATACATCCCAACGGGTCATATTGTCTGGCGAGTGTTCTGTACACACTCCGTCTGGTGGTCGGTATCGCCGCCGACCTTCCTTGCTCTGGAGCCAAGGGTTTGTGTCTATAGTGGAGCGAGTCTGTTTTGAAGCGCCAGACTAATCCTAGTGTCATTTCTTGGGCTTCTCCTGGGATTGTCGCCATCCAGGTCTCGCTGCTAGCAGCCTTGTCTGCGGAGGAGAGGCTGCGCAATACGTGCGGGTCACTGCTGGCCCACTCCCTGAGATCAAAGCCTCCTTTGATTAGGGAGGCGCGTAACTTGATTAGGAGAGCCTCGGCTTCTTCTTGAGTCGAGACGCTTTGTAGACAGTTGTCTACGTAGAAACTGTTCTTCACACTGTGTTGGACCTCTTCATCTGCTGCTGGGTCCTCTGTGACGTGTTTCTGTAGTGCAAATGTAGCACAGCACAGGCTGCATGTGGTTCCGAAGGGGAGTACTTCCCACTGGTAGATGGATGGGTTCTCATCTCCGATCTTCTCTCTCCATATGAACCGTAGCAGAGGCTTGTCCTCCTCTACTAGTCTCACTTGCAAGAACATCCCTTTGATATCCCCGCTTATAGCCACCTTGTCCTGGCGGAAGCGCAGTAGCACGCCTAGTAGGGAGGGGCCGAGTGTGGGGCCGGGCAAGAGCTCTTTATTCAGATTTTGGGATCCGATCTGGTAGCTGCAGTTAAACACAATGCGATCCTTGCCATTGTGATGGACCTTGTGATGCGGCACGTACCATGATTCGGTCGTCTGATCGGCCTCTTTAATGTCAATCTTTGTTACGTGTCCCGCTGTGATTAGCTTCTCAATCTCAGCTCGGTACACACTCTGTTGAGCGGGGTCTTTGGCTAGGCGCCGCTCTGTGTTCAGTAGATAGCGCTCCGTGGCATCTTTCTTTGCGTGAAAGGGGGGCATTCCCTCTCGCCTCAGGAGTGGAGTTGCGTATCTCATCACTCCGCCGACTGTGACTCTCTTTGTCCCCTGCTCGAGTAGGTGGATGGCGTAAATGTCTTCTTTAGAGCGAATGTCTTTCTTTTCGTTCTTAAAGGGCATTGTCTCTAGGGTCCATAGCCTCTCGACATGCTGCAGGAGAGTGGTGTCTTCTTCTGTCGTTCGGGAGTGGAAGCAGCTAGTGGCTGCGGTTCGGTTGAGAGATTTAGCGAGGGGGCCTTGCAATGTCCATCCTAGGCGGGTCTCGACTGCGGCAGGACAGCCCCGGGGACCTGTATGGACCCGGTCAATCGGGACTATGAGTTCTGCATGGTCGGAGCCTATCAACAGGGTCGGGGTAGCGCCATCTATGAGCGGGATAGGTAATTGGCGCAGGTGCACATATTTATCCATCAACTTGGTGACAGGGTAGGTGTACTGCGAGAGTCCTATTTCTTGGCTGGTGAAAGCATTTGTGATCTTGTACCGTCGCTCTGGCTGCCCGTTGGCTGCGATAGTGAAGGAGACATTCTCGCCCTTTATCGTCTTTAAATCTCTTCTTATTGTCCGAATCGTCATTTCGTTCTTGCTCCCCCGCAGTCCCAGTTGAGTCGCAGCGGAGGCGAGCAGAAGGGTCTTCTCTGACCCGTCATCAAGGACGGCGTAAGTGTCCATGACTTTATTCTGGTAGCTCAATGTCACACGGACTACCTTTAAGAGCACTTGAGCTCCGTTGCTGCTGGCGGGGTCAATGTACATGACACTTGCCTTCGTGCCGCTCCGTGGTGCAGGTATAGGCCGTCTTCCGTTACTATCGTGTAGTATATCTAGATGGGCTCCATCGCACCGGCTGCACCTTTTCTTTAGGCGGCATTCGGCTGCCATGTGGGGCCGCGCACATCGATAACAGCGCCGGTTGGACTTTATCCATTGGCTCACTTCTTCTGCATTCATCTTTGTGAATGAGTCACATTGTGACAGCCAGTGTTCTTTCTCACAGTAGGGACACGCTATCTTCCACTTCTCCTTTCTCGAGGGGGTGCTGTGACTCTTACTGCTCGGTACTGACTCTGATTGGTGCATGACAGTCACCGATCTTCTTCCATCACTTATTCTCCTGGGTCCCTCTCTGGAGCTTGGCGTGCTCCGCCCGAAGGTGTCCAGTCGTAAGCTGCTGACCTCTCTCGCCAGGAAGTCGGCCAGATCAAGGAGGGATGGCTCGGGGCCGTCGGGATCTCGGTAGTCCCTCTGCCGCCGAAAGCGCTCCTGTCTTGCGGGTGGCAGCTTCTCCAAAATCCTCTCAACGTTAGAGTTGGCGTACAGCTCATGCCTGCCCTTCTCCCGTTGAGCTCCCAGCATCCCCACCAGGGACTGCACTTTGATTGACAGGTCGTCTAGTGAACGATTGTCTGTGGCTGGGGGTAGGCGGTCAATATGCCTTATCTCCTGGATTACGTAATCCCATATACGTCCATATCTTTGATCCAGCGCTGCAAGGGCCGCTGTGTATGGGGTCGAGGAGGTAGCATAGGCTAGCGCTATATTGTGCGCTCGCGGTACTTTCAGGTGCTTCAATAATATTGCATACTTGTGGCGTTCATCAACGACATCCACCAGCATTGTCTCTAAGCACATCCGGAGCTCCGTGTACTGTGCTCGACTCTCATAGGCGAAGTCTGGGATTGACGGCGTGGCGTTGTATGACGCCGTGGATGGCGAATACATCGGCGAGCGTTGGGGGAGAGACCTCCTGGGCGAGTCCCCTCTTGCGCCTCGCTGTGGGCCGGTACTGGCAGGGTACCATGGCCCGCTGGTCCAGGTACTGTTCCTCGGGGCTGGTCGTGCGTCGTGCTCACCCGTAAATAGAGTCGGGGGTCTGTAGCGCAGCGCCGCGGGGGTATAGCCTGGACTGTATGGGACCTCCTGGTCCGGTGGAGTACTGTGCTGTCGTCGGGCTTGGTTCTCCTCTTCTCCCTCTTCTTCTTCTAACAAATCTTCCAGATCTTGTAATCGTTTATTTAGCTTCTCCGCAGTGTAGGCCGCTACTTCCTTGTAGCTGGGTCTCGCTTGGACCGGGATGGGAAGGGGGTCTGCGGGGGGTCTAGACTCGGTCTGTTGGTCAAGTTCAGGGTCGCTTGCTCGTTGCGGTGACGCTGCTCTTGACTGCTGTTTCGACGAGTTCCTTGAGCCCCTGGCGGAGGGAGAGGGAGTTGTCCTTTTGATCAGCTGCTCTATCAGTTGCGCTTGTAGTCTGTCGCGCTCTGCGTCTCTTTGGGCACCGGCAGCGGCGCGCTGGGCGTCGGCGGCGGCGCGCTCTGTTTCTCTTTGGGCACCGGCAGCGGCGCGCTGGGCGTCGGCCCGGTCTCTTGCCATATTCTCTTCCATCTGGAAGCGTCTCATCTCCAGACTTGTGCGCTGTTCTTCGCTCCGTTGCTGTGCTTGGAGGTGTTCGCGCTCGCTGGTCGCCTGGGCTTGGAGACGTTCGCGCTCGCTAAGCGTCTGTGCTTGGAGCCGATCGCGTTCGGTAGAGGCTGTCAGGCTGACGAGGAACGCCTGTTGTAGTATCCTCTCCGCTTCGCTGGGGGAAGGCGGTAGTGGAGGTGAGCCGCTCCTGCGTGAACCGCTCCTGGGGGTACTCGTTGGGGAGTCCTGGAGCTCTAGTTCCTCGGCGCTCTCCTCTTCTTCTTCCGTGCAGAGTTCCCTTTCTGTAGGGCTATCTTCCTCCCGGGGCGTGTCGGGGACTACTTCTTTAGTAGTGGCGGGGGGTAAAGGCATGTCAATTCCCTCCTGGTCCCCACCGTGGGCTTGGTCAGTTACATTAGGACCTACTAGGGCCTCTGTGGTCGGGGAAACCTGGTCGTTAAGGTCAGACATAATTTTACTTTCTACTTTTACCACGTTTACCGTTTGTCGAAGGCTAGGTAGTTGACTGACAGTGTAAGCCTCTAAGTACTGAGGTGTCTGTCGTCTGCGCCGCGGGCGTTCTAGGTTAGGAGGATCGTTTCGTGGAGTGTTCATCATAGGCCATTTCGATATTAATAACACTATATTAATATTACACTAGTTACCCTCCGGCTCGAAGGACCAATTGTAGCTGAGGGGTACAATTCCCTGACTGTATTGTTAGATATGATATTTAATACCACTACCTCATGTACTTTAACTTCTGGCCACCCAGTACAAGATATAAGTATGATGAACACTTTCCCACCTGATGAAACGAACCAACACAAATGGACCAAATCGAATATTTAATACAGCAAAGGATGTATACAACATTCACTTAATTACATTTATGATTTGAAATGTTGAGTATGCACTTTTATGGCAAATGAGTATTCGTAGGTAAATCAACATTGAATGTCCAATCTCTGATTTCGCAGGGAGTAAGTATACAACCTGGAATATTTAGGAAACGATAGCGATAGTACTTAAATGATTATAGCTGGATACACTAAGGGGGGGGGGGGGTCCCGCTGGTTGTAAGACAGTAGGAGGGGGGGGGTTAGAGAAGTCGCTGGCGGTATCCCATCTGGCCGACGGTGTCTTGGGAGAATCCAAAGTCTTAGACCCAGTGCCCACAGAACCTCGGGCCGCAGACGAATACAGCTGGACCCTCTGTGGAACGGTATCTGCCGGTCCACAACGGAGAGACGTGGTGCGACCTCACGTGTAGAGCGCCGCCTCACCTGTAGTCCTCTCCGGGGGGTAATTCCAACACTCGACAGTGTTGGCCTTTATCCATGGAATAATCAAAGCACATAAAGCATAATCCAAGAGCCGTGGAAGGCTCGCCGTCGTCGGGTAGAGTAATCCAATATACAGGTCCAGTCGCTCTTGACCCGGAGCTCCTCGGATGCAATCACCACTAGGGGTCTGACCAGCCTGGATAAGCGTCCAGATAACGTCAGGAACGATGGGGGTACTGATAACTGTAGAACTCGAACCGAACGATGCACCATACATAAATAGACTATTATTAGCTTAATAGAATACGTCCAACTCGACGGTATGGTGCCAAACTATGACCATTCAACTATTAATCTACACGATATCTCAATGCCTATTCTGGGCCAAGTAGGCCTTACTACACCGCACGTGCTTCGTGGGGAGGCTTTTGCGTCTGTCACTCTGTTGGAGGGTAAAGAACTGGACTAAAAGAAAGTTCTACTTTACGAGCGCCATATATATATGCGCTATGAACAAATAGTACCACACGTATTTCGCCCGGCATATTACTGCGCGGAACCGGGGGTTGCCTCGACATGTTAGGCGGCACGATTGAACTTGAACCTAGGGGTATGGCAACCTGGCGCCAGGTTCTCGTCCAATGGTAGAATGAAACTATTATGGGCTGTTTAGTAGAAACGGGGATATTCAATGCATATTGTACAAGGAATATACAGGGGATATCAAACGATATACAAATACAATTAAATATATATATATAAATAAATATACATATTCGGTTTAATCTGATCCTTCACAACAGTTATGGTATCGTGTAGCTCCGCTCTGCGTCATACTGCAATACACTTCCATGTCAGTATTTGCACTGAATAAATTCTCACATGCACCTTTACATACCTCATCTGTCTGGCCACACCCCCATCCGCTCCTCTACATAAGCAGGGGTCTACACAGGGGTCTCTACATACCATCAGCTCCTTCTTTAGTTTTCACCATGTCAAGTGCCTGCATGTACCACACTTTTGAGATTGCTGGAATATTGAAGAAGTTGGAGCTGCGTTGACATTATTTCTTGTTTTTTTCTCTCTCTCACAATTTACCAGAAAAAAGCTAAGTTATAATGTCTTTTTTGGGGGTTCGAGCGCTAGCATCGTCACCCTTCACCAGAGGTTCACCATTGCCGCCTCCACCGTGCGTCGTGGGGCTGCGCTGACTCCGCGGTCGTGGCAGTCAGCCGTACCCGTTCGGCGTCCGGTGGATAGTTTGCCTCTCCGAGGAGCTGGTGAACCAAGGCCGTCTCCTGTGAGATGGCCTAGTTCCAGCTCTGGCTCCCCCGTGGTGGTCGGCCGATAGGCTGACGGCTCCTCTGGTAGCGGAGGATCTGAGACGCAAGCTCTTCGCCTCTGCTCGTTCCCGTCGTAGGAGGGTGGCCTGCAGGGGCGAACGGCCTGGTTTTGGTGAGCTGCTGGAGCCAGACGAGGGTGCTTCTGCTTCCCTGTGTCCGATGGAAACGGAGGATTTCATGGTGGAAGCGGAGGCGCTCTTGTTTGACGCCCCGGTGGGGATGCATCACTCTCCCCCTCAGGGTGTGGCAGGGGGTGGTATGTCTCCTTGGGGTCCCTCGTACTCCGGTGTTGGGTTAGAACCTCCGACTCGGCGGCGGGATGCCCTGCTATCGGCCACATCGGATGGTGGCACCACAATGAGTGGTAGCCTCCCGTACGTGAGGGACGCGAGCTGCGTGGAGGACGGTGCGCATGGGGAATTACGTGCCGGAGCTCATGGCGGCAGCCCCAGCCGCTAATGGCGTGCCGCTGCCGCAGCCACTGCCTGCCCCTGTCCCCAATGATTTGATAGGTCATCTATGGCAACGTCGTCCTGTGAGGGAGATGGTGTTGTCTGCCCATTCTTCCCCTCAATGGAGGCCTACGTGCGTCAGGGACAGGTGATCTCCCGCATTATCATTGGCCTTACCCCCGCCTATGTGCAAGTCACGCGGGTGGTGGGTTTGGTCGAGGGACTGAAGGAAGGGGTGCCTCGGCTTGATAGCCCGATGGCGTCTCTCCTTTGTCCTGAGGTGGTGTGGGAGCCGTTGCGGAAGCCGGTTCCCCAAGGGAAATCGGCTAGGCAGTTGGCCAACTGGAGTGACCAGTCATTCATCGCCTCGACGCAGAGCCTAGCTGCGACGTCCAACATTGCGGAGCTAGCGCGCTTCATGTCAGGGATGATGGCGGGCGGTACGGTGTCGGACGAACAACATCAGTTCCTGCACGCCCAGGCGGCTGGAGCCATCCTGCACCTAAAACAGCTGCAGGCAATCGCCGCCGGGAAGATACACGCCTTGGCCACTCTAACCCAGCGCCACCTTTGGCTGGAGCAAGCGCGGGTGCCGGAGCGGAAAATATTTCCTTTGCTCACGGCCCCCCTCTCCGATGCTGGGCTCTTCGGGTCGGCGATGCAGCTGATGACGGCGGCTTGCAGGGACATGGAGGAGGAGCGTGCAGTGCTCCAGCCCCATTTCCCCCCACCCGATGTCGTCGGTGAGGTTCGACGGAGGCCACATCGTCGGGGACCCGCGACCGTCGCCACCGCCACCACCACCGCCACTGCTGGACCTTCGGCCAAGAAGGCCAGGAGGAGAGAGGGTGCCTCGACCGCCGCAGCCAGCCAACCCACGCCCGGAGGTGACGGTAGGGATCGTCGTGGCCAGGCACCCCAGTACCATCCCTCCGGGCCTGCTCCCCGTGTGGGCAAACACCAAGCTGTTCGTGGCAGGCGCCGCTAAGTGACTTTCCCCCCCTGTTTACCCCTGTTCCCTTCCCCGCCCCAAATATGATTTTGTACATTAATAAAAAGTCCCTCCTAGGATTTTTAGTCTTTAGCTGGTCGCTACATATATATATATATATGTGCTTAGCAAGGCCTGTAGCTAACACTCGGTCGAAAGGCTTTTTTCTTTCCTCGTCCTGAAGAAATATGTTTCTTCCTATAGTGGTAAAGATTTACCGTTGTATCAGGGGGTTGTGTGTTCTGTTACGTTTGAAACAGTGGCATTGAGCCACAACACTGTAGTGTTGGCCTGCAGAAGTGCTCGTGTATGTGTAGTTTGTACCACGGTCTTATAGACCTCTCTCTCGATCTTCTGTGTTTTTTCTTGAAACATAAAACACAGGTGTCGTGTTCACACATAAACCTTGGCCTTGCTATAAACCCTGTTCGCAGACGTGTTGTCGTCTGTGGCTAGTGTGCATTGGGTTAGCTTATCCTGTAAGGATATACGCTTTTTCATTAGCATGCTGGCTATATAGGTATCATCATGGCTTGTTTACTATCATATACAGGGTTTGGGATCATGAGGGGGTAACCGAATAAACCCCTCCTTCCCTCTTTTCTGATTGGTCGGGGGGTTGGCCCTCTATCATTCGGTCCTACCGCGCTGATTGGTCAGTGCGGCACGGGGTAGAGAGGGGGGGGGCGGGGTAGGGAATTCCCTGACTCCTCGCCTGTCATGGTCGGTTGAGTCATGGGATTCCCCCCGCCATAGAATACGTCACTGGGCGCGTTTCTATTGGTCGCCAACTTCTGTGAGTTCTTTACAGGCCCCATGTGTGGTTCTCTGTTATTGTCAAGTTGGTGTTGTGGTGCATAGGAACTCGAGAGTTCTGCTACGCTCTGTATATATGTAGCTTGAGCCTTTGGTCACGTGGCTCAATGTTACATAAACTTTTCAATTGTTGCTCACGTGGGAAGTCTCTCTGGGGGTTCCCCGTCCCATCCTTTATGGAGCAGGTTGACAGGGTATTGTTTAGGGATTTCCCTGACTCCTCGCCTGTAATGGTCTGTTGAGTCATGGGTTTCCCCCCATCATAGGCTACGTCGCTCCCCGTCCCCCCTTTTATGGAGCATGGTTGACGGGGTGTTGTTCTCCCTCAGCCGCGTCATATGGGACCCATGTCCGTATTTCTTTCTGTGAAAAAAGCGGCTTCTTGTCGTTCTCCCAGGCGGCTTGGAGGAACGGTATCTGGTTTCTTATTAGAATGTCCATTGATATGTTTTTGGGTCTTGACGTGTACATAGAGCTGGCCCTGGGTGCTTCTGATAGGAACCACGCATGGGCTTGCGCGCCTTGGTTGCTCATCATTGAAACAACGTTTTTATGGGGCAACTGGGATGGAGTTTGTCTCTTCCGAGCGCCAGTGTACTAGGCTTGTCTCGATGAATTCTCGTTCATATCTGGGGGATGTTAACAGAATAGATCAAAGCATTGGTAGAGGGGTCTCACGCCCTTGGGGTGGGCCACTGGGCGCGGTACGAAGGGGACCGTCTGGGTGGCGCCCTCTATAATGTTTTGGATCGACACGCGTACCTACCCCCCTCCCGGGACTGGGGATGGCGGCGTGATTAGGGCACGGGACTGATTCTGGTCGCGCCGGACCAGGTCAGTTAACCCATTGTCCGCCGGGGCGCAGATCTGCTGTTCTGGTACCCTGAGGGACTTGTGCTTTTTTCGGGGGAAAAAACACTGGGTCGGCCCGGGCGTTGCAGGGTTTGACGTTATGGTGATGTTCGTGGTTATGTTACTACGTGTTACCCCTGTTGCTTGGTCCAGGTTGTGTTGTACCTTGCGCTGCGCGGAGGGTGCCTGGTCCTTCTTCATTCTTTTTCGCCGTTCTCTTCTCCTGCTTAGGCAGGGCTGGGAGGAGGCTGTTGAGTTGGTTCTTGTGGAACTCCTCTGGCATCCCTGTGTACGTCCCGGTCCGCCGGGCCCGGGTTAGAAATTGTTTTCGTCGACCCGTTGACCTGGGTTAACCCCTTCTTGAAAACTGAAACACTTGTACTGCGGTATAGCCAGTGTATACCCGCAGTTGTGTTTTGGAGTTTTTTCTTGGGGGGTTATAGGAACAACCACCTCATGTTAGAACCAAGGGGGTGGTTGGTTCCCTGGTGTGTTGGTAGCGGAGTCAACTTTCGGGGTAGGCCGGGTTTGGCCCCGTCTACCTGTGAGTGTGCCCCTGCACCTTTCATGACGTCTGCCAATCATGTCAGCCTTCTCTGCCTCGGCCCCTCTAGAGAGTCGAGTTTTTTTTTGTGGAGGCTGTGACATGGTGTACAACAATGCCAGCATACGCCCCTTCCGCCGGGTGTTGTTTCAGCAGACCCCTTTGGCGCCTGTCTAGTCCGTAGTGCTCCAGGCTCAGGTCGAGTGGCCAGCAAAGTCTCTGCCCTTAGATCTCTCTCCCCCTTGCCCCCCTTGTCCCCCCTACCCCCCCTCCTCCCCCCCCACCCACTGCCTGCTGTTTTTGACCAGTTTGCCCCGGTCTCCCTCTCCTCCCTTTCCGATGCCATTAAACACCTGCGACCAACAAATTGGGATCGGGATCGATGTACATGACGCTCGCTTTGCTGCTGGATGGTGCGGGTGAAGGGCGCCGTCTGTTACTGTCGTGAAGTATGTCCAGATGGGCTCCATCGCACTTGGTGCACCTTTTCTTTAAGCGGCATTCGGCTGCCATGTGTGAGCGCGCACAGCGAAAACAGCGCTTGTTGTACTTTATCCATTGACTTGCTTCCTCCGCGTTCAGCTTGGGGAAGGAGTCACATTGCGCTAGCCAGTGTTCTTTCTCACAGTAGGGGCACACTATCTTCCACTTCTCCGTTCTGGAGGGGGTACTGTGGCTCCTGCTGCTCGGTACTGACTCCGATTGGTGCATCACAGTCACCGATCTTCTTCCATCATTTAGTCGTCTGGTTCCTTCTCTGGAGCCAGGGGTGCTCCGTCCGAATGTATCTAGCCGTAGGCTGCTGACTTCTCTCGCCAGGAAGTCTGCTAGATCGAGGAGGTTCGGTTCGGGGCCATTCGGGTCTCGTTGGTCTCTCTGCCGCCTAAAACGCTCCTGCCGAGCGGGCGGCAGCTTCTCCAAGATCCTTTCCACATTTGAGTTGGCGTAAAGTTCATGCCTCCCCTTCTCTCTCTGCGCTCCCAACATCCCTACCAGGGACTGCACTCTGATGGACAGGTCGTCCAGTGCTCGATTGTCTATTGCTGGGGGTAAGCGGTCGATGTGTCGGATCTCCTGGATCACGTAATCCCATATGCGCCCATACCTCTGGTCCAATGCTACCAGCGCTGCTGTGTATGGGGTGGTGGAAGTCGCGTAGGCGAGCGCTATATTATGTGCGCGGGGTACCTTTAAGTGCTTCAGTAGGATGGCGTATTTGTGGCGTTCATCCAATACATCCACCAACATGGTCTCCAGACACATGCGGAGTTCTGTATACTGGGCCCGGTTCTCTTGGGTGAAGTCGGGTACCATAGGCGTGCCAATGTATGACGCTGACTGTGGATACATCGGCGAGCGTTGGGGGAGAGGCCTCCTAGGCGAGTCTCCTCCCGCTCCTTGGTATGGGCTGGTACCGGCAGTGTACCATGGCCCGCTTGTCCAGGTGCTGTTCCTCGGTGCGGGTCGTGCGTCGTGCTCACCCGTGTATAGAGTCGGGGGTCTGTAGCGCAGCTCCGCGGGAGTATAGCCTGGGCTGTACCGGACCTCCTGGTCCGGTAGAGTACTGTGCTGTCGTCGGGCGTGGTTCTCCTCCTCTTCCTCTTCGTCTTCAGTTAGGTCATCCAGTGCTTGTAGTCTCTGGTTTAGCCTCTCCACAGGATATGCTGCTCTTTCCCGGTTGCTAGGTCTCGCTTGGACCGGTGGGGGGAGGTGGTCTGTGGGGGGTATAGACCTCGTCTGTTGGTCAAGTTCAGGGTTGTTTACTCGGCTAGGGGATGCCGCCCTGGAGGTGTGTCTAGACGAGTTCCTGGAGCCTCTGGCGGAGGGAGAGGGTGTTGTCCGTCTGATCAGCTGTTCTATTAGTTGCGCTTGCTGTCTGTCGCGCTCTGCGTCCCGTAGAGCACCAGCAGCTGCTCGCTGGCTGTCTGCTCGGTCTCGGGCCACATTCTCTTCTCTCTGAATGCGTCTTATTTCTAGACGTATATGCTCTTCTTCGCTCCGCTGCTGGATCTGCAGTCGGTCGCGTTCAGCAGCGGCGTTCAGGCTGATGAGGAAGGCCTGCTGTAGGGTCCTCTCTGCCTCGCTGGGAGAAGGCGGTTGTATAGGGGAGCCTTCCCTCGGGGTACTCCTTGCGGAGCCTTGGAGCTCTATCTCCACGGTGCTCTCCCCGTCTTCTTCCGTGCCGAGTTCTCTCTCGGTAGCGTTGTATTCCTCCCGGGACTCATCGGGGACTACTTCTTCAGTACTGGCGGGGTGTGAAGTCATGTCTGGTTCCCACTGGTCCCCACCGTGAACTTGGTCAGTTACATTAGAACCCGTAGGGGCCTCTATGGTCGGGGTAGTCTGGGCGTTGGGGTTAGACATATCTTTACTTTCTAGTTTTACCGCGTTTACTGTTAGTAGAAGACTAGGTTGTTGACTGACAGCGTAAGCCTCTAAGTACTGAGGGAGCCGTCGTTCGCGCTGCGGGCGTTGGTTAGGAGGATCGTTTCGTGGAGTGTTCATCATAGGCCATTTCAATATTAATAACACTATATTAATATTACACTAATTACCATCCGGCTCGAAGGACCAATTGTAACTGAGGGGTACAATTCCCTGACTGTATTACTAGATATGATACTTACTACCACTACCTTTGTACTTAATATTCGGCCACCCAGTACACGGCATAAATATATTATGATGAACACTGTCACGTAGATGAAACGGATCCAACACAAATGTACGAATTAGAAATAGGTCTTTATTTCTACACAGCGATGGTGTGTAGAGCAAGCACTTAATCAAATCAATCACATTTATGAATGGGAATTAGTATGCACTTTTATGGCAAGAGTATTCGTCGGTATATCAATAGAGAATGTCCAATCTCTGAAGGCGCAGGTGGTACATATACGACCTGGAATAGTTTAAGGAATAACAGCAATGATACTTTAATGATTATATACTGGATACACCAAGGGGGGGGTTAATCCGGTCGCTTGTAAGCCGACAGGAGTAGGAAGGGGGGGGGGGTAGAATCCGGCTGCCTCATCCGGCCAAGGGTATCCCAGGTGAACCCACTGTAGTGCCGTTCAATGCGCCGGCGATCCTTGGACCACAGATGAAAGCAGGTGGACTCTTTGTGGGCCGGCGTCCTCCGGTCCACGGAGGAGAGACGTGAATCGACCTCGTCTTGCAGAGCGTCTCCTCACCTTGCGTCCTCTCCAGGGGGGGGGGTTCCAACACACGGCAGTGTCGGGGGTCTTTATCCATGGAATAATCAACGTATACAAAGCATAATCCGTGCCTGGGAAGGCGGGCTGTCGTCGGTAGAATAATCCGGTATACAGGTCCACTCGCTCGTCGGCTCTGGGGCTCCTCGGGTGCAGCTTCACGTGGGGTCAACCACCCTGGATAAGCAGCCAGTTCTCTGCCCGAAACGATGGGGTGCTGACTACGGTAGTATTCTCACCGTACGAAGCACTATATATTAACAGACTATTATTAGCTTAATAGACTACGTCCAACTCGACGATATAGTGCCAAATATGACTATTCAAATATTAATATACACGATGTCTCAATACCGATGGTAGGCGAACTTGGCCTTACTCCCACACGTGGCGTCGCGGGGAGGCTTTACGTCTGTGACTCTATTGGAGGGTAAGAAACTGGACTGAAAAGGAAGTCCTACTTTAGTAGCGCAGTATATATACGCACTATGAACAAATAGTCCCATTAGTGGTGCGGTAGCCAGATTCCTACGCGGAACTAGGACTTGTTCGTACATGTTGAGCGGTACGTTTGAACTGGGTCTGAGGGGTATGGCAGCCTGGCACCAAGGTCTCGACCAATAGTAGAATGGAGACTATTATGGGATGTTCAGTAGGCTAGAATGGATATTCAATGCATATTGTACAAGGAATATACAAGGGATATCAGGGAATATTAGAGAATATACAAATACAATTAAATATATATATATAAATAAATATATATATTCGGTTTAATCTGGCCCTTCACAACAATTATCAAATGCCGTTTGTTGGCGATACACGCTATATAAAAAATTGCAACTGTACATGAACCTAAACGTTATGACTGATCATGCGCGGATGAACGGGGGGGGTGTAACTGAGGGGTTACAAAACCCTGACTGTATTAAAGATTGTGATAGATTAAACCACTGCTAGGTATGTACTTTAATTACTGGCCAGACAGTACATCGAATATATGGTGGACACTCATAATAACACGGCATTGACAAAGAAATAGTATTTGAGGGTATTTATTATTATGCAACAATAGGTTAGAGAATGAGAATTAGGGTCGCACTTGTATGGCGAAGAATAGGCATAAAGTCAGTCAGTAGCATAAGTCACTGGGAATAGAATGATTCCTACGATGGGTACTAGGCTGACGCCACCTGGCGTATAATAGCAATTATAGAGAGGGCAACGCTGGTGCCGCCTGGAGACACTGGGTTCCTCCCAGAGTTGTAAGGTCTGGAGGATAGAGGAATGTTCGGATACTCAGTCTGATTCAATGAAGAATAAGGGGATTCACGTACAGAAGCCAGTCCTTGTAATCCAACGATCAGCAACAAAAGCAATAACTGTAATCCAATGCTCGATAGCAAACGATGATAGCCAGCTAGCCTCGGTCCATGAGGCCAGCCCGAATGTAAATCCTCACGAGGTTAAATCCCAAACGACAGTGGAGATTAACGATGCTCTTCTCCGGGTAATACGTTCCACAATCAATATAATCGAACAAGTAATGGTTCTGCAATCGCCGCCGCTGGTTCTCCTGTGCACATGTCCAGCAGGTTCTCCGACTAGGCCTCCTCGTGTGCTGGCACCAATGTATTTAGTCCACGCGCACTGGCTAAGGTCCACTAGCTAACACGAACGAACCGCTGGGTAAGGCTACACACGAACGAACTGTGGTTGGCACGATATACAATAAATTAACAACTATTTACTTCACATTCGCACTTGACGTTACTGCATTAATCTGACACTTTACTATTCAATTCGCACGTGGTTCTCAACGCTCTGTTAGACGCACTGCTGCTCACTTCACTACACGTTGAATCGGGATGAACTTGATGAACAACTACTTAGACGAACACGAACACTACTGTTCGCACCTGCCGCAGCATATATACTTAAGTGGCTTTCTAGTGCCAAAACCGAACCACTTGCCCGGAGTCAATGCGCTGCCAAGGGCATGTCCTGACTAGCCCAGACTCGCCCTTGAACCTGTCTGAGTGCGAGACTGCCTGGCGCCACCGTCAGGGGGCATTATCCATAAGGAAAGTGAATATTACTATGATTCGAACGCAGGCTTAAAGGGATATACCGTGTATATATAAATAATATACAATGTATATAAAACAATAAATGTAGATTCTCAGCTTTAATCTGGCCCTTCACAACAGGGGGGGTCGTTTATAATTCCGTGATCGTCAGTAAATATGTTACGTGTGTGCTTCTTCGGCATGGTGAACCCAGGTAGCAGAGTGAATACGATGAGAGATGAGACAGGAGTCGACGTGGTGACGATACAGTGTTTACTTTCACAAGACAGGATACAAAACACGACTGACAAACACAGGTAACATTTAACAATGAACCAGCAAGTGCATGCTGGCCCAGAACACTTAAATACAAACACTAATTAGACACAGAGGGTAATTACTAACAGGACACAGGTGTGGTAGACAGAACTAACAGAATACAGAGCACACAGGGGGACAATAACAATTGTACAAACTGAGGCAAACGAGACTAAAACATATTTACAAAACACAGACAGGGGAACACAAAACTAACACAATGGAAACAACAATGACAACATAGACAAAGAACATAACAAATATAAATGGCAGATGAGAATGTTAAGTAGGTGTGTGAGCTGATGCCAGATCTGCCACATCTGGCTCAGTCCACCGGTTGCCAATGTTATGTTGTGAAGGGTATTGATGGGGGGTTGTGAGTGTCTGAGTCCTGGACCAACCGAACCAGGCGGAGGGTTGCCGGTTGGTCCCACAGGACCGGGGGAAGTGTTACAGTAAATGCTTTATGTAGTATGGGTGATATATTGATCAGAGCAGTTTGCATGGATAAAAATAAACAAACGCGCTGAAAATGACGTCAGTGTCCTCTCACCGTTCGACGATGAGACTGGAGGAAAAAGATCCCACTTATTTGACGGCGATCTCCTAAATCCATTTCCGGTTTGTATAATCATAATAAACGGCCAAATCGTATAGATTATTGCGTTATGGCAGCGATCGATACAATATGCGAGTGCCGTACGTATTTCCCAGACGCACCGAGATCGACTCGCCCATTTCCGGTTTGGCAACTCGCCGATCATCCACCAGGCGGCAGTATTGAAGCGTTGCAGAGTTATGCATGCTCCCACTGCATCAGACGAGGCTCCGTGAGGTGCTTCAAGTCCTCCTTGGTTTTTGTTTTTTTGAAGGGTGGTTAACTTAATTCTTGCTTTTTTATTCTTCCAGTAAAACTTAGTAATGGTGGAGTCCAGGGAGTTGAACCAATTGGTGGTAGGCTGGGTTGGGATCATAGTGAATAGATAATTTATTTTTGGGAGAATTGACATTTTGACAGTTGATATTCTACCTATTAGTGAGAGTGGTAAGTTTAGCCATCGTTGTGTGTTGTCTTCTATTGTTTTTAACAGTGGGATGAAATTGAGTTGAAATAACTCTGACAGTCTGGGTGAAATGTTGATTCCTAGATATCTGATATTCCCTGAGGGGAAGGGGAAGGATGGGCTCTGAGCTGCAGGACTCCTATCACCCCCCCACAATGGCAAGATGATTGACTTCTACCAATTTATAGCATAGTCTGATATTTTAGAGAAGGAGTCTATGAGTTTGGTAGTTGCTTGTAGTGAATTGGTTGGTTCCTGTAGGTATAACAACACATCGTCTGCATAGAGGCTGATCTTATGGTGAGTATTGTGTGTAATGATTCCTTTGATATCATCATTTTGTCTGATTGCTGCTGCAAGAGGTTCAATAAAAAGGGCAAAAAGAGAGGGGGAGAGTGGACAATAACATCCCTGCCTGGTTCCCCTGTGAAGTGTGAAGCTTTGTGATGTTAGTCCGTTAGTAGTAACAGTGGCCCTGGGTGACGTGTATAGTGTTTTAATCCAATGAATAAACGACTCTCCGAAACCAAATTTTTGTAATGTCCAGAATAAAAATGACCAGTTTACTCTTTCAAAAGCTTTTTCTGCATCTAGTGAGGTGATTATTACATCGAGGTTTTGTTGTTTGGTTATATTCATTAGATGGAATAATCTGTGCATGTTATTTGACCCGAGGCGTCCTTTAATAAATCCTGTTTGGTCGGGTGAATTAGGGTGGATATGACTGTTTCCAGTCTGGTGGTTAGTGCTTTAGTTATTATTTTAATATCTGTGTTGATCAGTGAGAGGGGGCGGTAGCTAGAGGGTAGGGTTGGGTCTTTGTCCGGCTTGAGCAGTGGTGAGATGAGTGCTGTGTTCATGTGTGGGGGGATTCTGGAGGTATGTTTTATTTCATTAGCCATTCTTATCAACTATTATCTGGCCAACCAATTAATATACATCTACAAATGGATTCACCCTACCCAACAATACAACATCTGGGAAGACATTGAGAAGGACGTGTGCATAGAAATCTCACCACAAGATCTGCCATTCTTTAGCACAAGCATAAAACATCACTCTTGTTTTAGGAATACAGTCATTTCCACAACTCTGACAGCCTGGTGGAAAGCCAACAAAATCACTGGTAACACACTAACCCCCTGTAAATACACACCAATCTGGCACAACCCTGACTTTCAACTCGGCAAATCACCCATATACTTCCCAGCTTGGAAACAAAAAGGCATTACTCATCTTCACCACATCTTCACAGACAACAGCCTAATCACTTATCAAGTTTTGACTGAAGGATACGGCATTGGGACAGACCAACACTTCCAATTTCTACAGCTGAAATCAATTTTGAAATAAAAAATTAACACTACACAGAATGATCTTGAACCACCTCCAATTATATTAGCAATGAATAAAATAACATCACAGAAGAAAATATTTTCAAAAATATACAAAATACTGGCAAGCGCAGACACTACATTCCATCTCCCCTTCACAAAATGGGAACAGGACTTGGCTTTCTCTCCCAATGCCGTATCCTGGGAACAAATTTGCACCAACACATTCACAATGACTAACAACACTAACCTTCAATTAATCCAATATAAAGTGTTACACAGAGTACATATCACACAGCACAGGATGTTTCAAATGGGATTTGCAAGCACAGATGTATGCTCCCATTGCACCCTCAACACCCCAGACAACTATTTCCATGCCACCTGGCTCTGCCCACCTGTTCAAGACTTCTGGAATTCCGTCATCAATACACTATCCCGGGTCATGAGCTGCAGCATTCCTCTCTCCCCCTCCCTCTGCCTACTTGGGGATACTACTGATATCAATTTATTAGTCCAGAACACCAAACCCCTACTCGTTTCTCTAGCTGTTGCCAAGAAAACTATCCTCTTAAACTGGAAGACAAGAACAAATTTGAATACTGGGCAATGGTTGGGCCTTCTCTCAAATTACATATCACAGGAAACAATCTCAATCGTGGATCACATCGAAGTGTCACAATTTAATAACATCTGGGAATTGCTTGTGGATAATCTAGGCTCCTAATCATAGGAGATTGACCTGTGAGCCATCCACTCCATAACCCACGCTTCTCTCAATCCCCCTCCTCACCCGCTACTTTACTTACTCCCCTCTCTGCCCCCCCCCCTTTCCCTTGTCATGTGTATTTGTTGTTGTCCTTCATTGTCCTTAGTTGTAATTTGTTTGTCAATGTCTAGTCTGAGTTCCCCCCCTCCGAGAGGGCAATGAAATATATATTTTTTAATATTTTTCTTATTTTACTACACTTTTTATTTAATTTTGTACAGTAAATAGTTAAAACGTATAATAAATAATAAAGTTGTCCCCCAAATAGGGGGGGGGGGG
The DNA here is from genome assembly GCF_963971535.1 of Notolepis coatsorum. Lineage (NCBI taxonomy): Eukaryota > Metazoa > Chordata > Actinopteri > Aulopiformes > Paralepididae > Notolepis > Notolepis coatsorum. The sequence goes on from NW_028170064.1 coordinate 57,497, forward strand.
GTGGATGGAGTGCCCTCAAAAAAGGGTTGGGAAAAAAGCTCTGTGAGGGAATTATGAATAACATGGCGAAAAAATATGAAATATGGTCTCAATAACGTTGTACGCCGTGGATTGGCAGAATTCGCATGAACTTGAAACACGTCGTAAGCCGTTTCCGGCGTGGGATGTGTTAAATAACAGACCTTTCATTACAATACTATAATAACAGTAGCCACTGCCAGAATAGTGACACATGTATCGCGTGTGGTGAGCACACGCATGCATGCACAACGAAGACAGAAGATTGCGTTGTCTTAATCATTTTAACTATAAAATGAGCTCAAAGTATCAGCTCACTGACTGAAATTTCCAACAAAAAGCATCAATTGTCAAATAATATTGATCACATTAACTAGACTAGATGTTTTCAAGGCTATTAGAAAGGGAACAACAACTTTGCAGTGATTATGTTTGTAGCCAACATATGTGGCAAAGGTGTGTAATCTTTGAATTATCTTGGAATTATTTTGACTTTCTCTTTCATAAATTGTTTATTCAACTTCAGCCCCAATCATAACCACCACATATTGTTTTTTGTAATGTCAGATTTAACAACTCCTTTCAGAAAAGTGGGAGTATTTCATTTTTAATCTGAAGTTGAATAAAATATTTATGGAAAAGAAAATGGGAAATTATTTCAACATTTGTTTTTTTGGCGTTTTTCAATTTAGTCCCCTAATATGGTAAGAGTATAACACTTTAGTTTTCAGACACAAGGGTTAAATTATTTATTTGTTTCTTGGCACATTTAACATTGGGCTTTTGACAGGGGAGATGATGCATTGCATGGTAATGTTAGCTAACTAACATCCACATGTATATTTTTATCACTGACTAACCTGCTGGTTCCTTGACCTGTGCAAGAAAACATTTGATAAATGTTGCCGGATTTAGCAGCATCTCCTGTAAGGGCCTTTCTTTTTTATTATTTTAACCCTCTCTCCTCCACCCTTTCTCTTTCTTCCACTGTCCATCTTGACATCAACGTTAATTGACTTTCGCTCTACTGTATCTCTCCCGAGTCCCTTACTACCTGGCTCATTGCCTGGCTGTTATTCTGCAGCTAAGTGCCATCTGCCATTCCATTCGCCGCCTCCGCTGTCAATCAGTTGTATTGCCTGGTCCCGCCTCCACCAATCACAAGCGGCAGCACGGCTCCATTGTGTGTGTGTGATCCACGTGAGGGAGAGAGAGTCAGATAGTTCTCCAACTCTGTCGCAGACAGTGAAATCCTGGTTGTTCCCCACGCCACCTAGGTTATCTAACTATCGCGCCGCGCCGCCGCCACAACTAGAAACAATGGCCTGGCAAAAAAAATAATAAAGTATAATAAAAAAAATCGAATTTCTTTTTTATATATAATTTTTTTTGTATCTGTGCAGGCTAGGCCACCGGGAAAACTCCCGGTGCTCCCGATGGCCAGTCCGGGCCTGCACTTACCAGTGGTTCAGCGCTGTCGCGTAATACAGGTCACGGCCATTGACAGTTGCGCTGATACCAAGCTAACGAACGTTAACATTACCCATAGCTAACGTTACCTAGCTAAACGTACTAGATGTTAGCAATGTCTACTGTCGTGTCCATAAGATCCTTGGCAGCATACTTTGCTAAAGTCTACTCTGTGGTGACGTCAGTCAGCAGCGCCAACGTGAAATGTAGTTCCTCCGTGGACGAAACATAAACGTTGTTATTTTGCTACTTTTACGATTAATCACAAATCTTTTCATGCTGAGCTATAGATTGTGGATGAATACACACAGAAAGGTCCACCATGCCAATGTTCATACTTTATTTGTTTTAAACGAGACCATTAGAAATGGGTCCATTGAAAATACATGGCGAATTCAAGAGGGGTGGACCGCACGGGAAACAGCAATGATGTAACCACTACACCTCCCTATAGACCAGGAAGTAACCACTACACCTCCCTATAGACCAGGAAGTAACCACTACACCTCCCTATAGACCAGGAAGTAACCACTACACCTCCCTATAGACCAGGAAGTAACCACTACACCTCCCTATAGACCAGAAGTAACCACTACACCTCCCTATAGACCAGGAAGTAACCACTACACCTCCCTATAGACCAGGAAGTAACCACTACACCTCCCTATAGACCAGGAAGTAACCACTACACCTCCCTATAGACCAGGAAGTAACCACTACACCTCCTATAGACCAGGAAGTAACCACTACACCTCCCTATAGACCAGGAAGTAACCACTACACCTCCCAATTCCGCGGGTCCAACGGGTCCCTTGTCTCTGATGCTCAAACACTTCCTGCCTCGGACAGGGACTCTGTTGGATGCTGTTTCCGCCTGCACATGGTGGCGTCGTACAAACGTGTCAGAAGTTTCATGAATAGTTTTGAAGTGTTTCGTCTCGCACATTGTGGGGGGGGGGGGGCTGTTGTTGACTGTGATGCTGAAGAAAGGATTTCAGATTCCTAGGCCTTTAGAG
>NW_028170064.1:65000-90492 GCF_963971535.1 Notolepis coatsorum
AAAATCCGGCCTCACAGTGGATGTTGATGAGAAGGGGACAAGCTTTCTCAGCGCAGCATTACACAACACTGGGTACTCGTTCCGGACTGATATCCAGCATTTTGCGAGGGCCTGTCCAGTGAACTTGACTTTCAGAAGCTCGTCACACGAAAAACGAATTACCCCAATATCTCCGCTGATTGTCAGTGTCACTAACGGAGTTTCGTAGTCCACCTCATCATCAGCACATTTCTCCAATCGGTTGTTTTTGCCTGCAAGAAAAATCTGCGCTTCTTCTCTGAGTTAAAAAAGGCGATTTAATACTCTGCCTCGAGATAGCCACCTCGCTTCAGTGTGGTATAGCAGCTGGCTATGTGCAGAGCCCATTTAACCAACCGGCACCGCTTCTGACAACAAACCTATCCATTGCGAGTCCAGGTTACACACAAAAGACCACACCCCGGCCCCCTCCCGCGATCATACCTGCGCCAGATGCAGTGAGATGTGTATTGGAATACTGTGTGTCGGCCTCCGTTGATGAAGGGGCGAGACACGGCAAATACACACAGCTGCCGGGTGGACAACTCGATCAGAGTTTTTTTTCTTTTTTGCCAATGCCACTGTCACCTACCCGCGACGCCACTTTGGGCCGCGACCCGTAGTTTGAGAACCGCTGCTTTATATTGATCTATTATAAAAGAGATTTGCACTCTACCCTAAGTTTTGTACCTCATCTCATTTCTGCATTGTACCTCACTGTTACTCATTTGACTGTATTGTATATTGTATATATGTATATTGACTGAACATTCCTTTACTTACTTTTAACTTAATTCTTAATAACTTTTTTTTTACTTACTTTTTTACTGTATGTAGCACACCCTCAGGGGCTCATACTGAAACAAGCATTTCATCATAAAGTATCCTGTATTTTATTATGACAAATAATAAACAAACTTGAAACTTGAAACAGGCCCTCAACACGAGAGCCAGGGGCCCTGAGTCTCTCTGGAGGGTGTTTAGGATGAATAGGGACGTACAGGCCCTCAACACGAGAGCCAGGGCCCCTGAGTCTCTCTGGAGGGTGTTTAGGATGAATAGGGACGTACAGGCCCTCAACACGAGAGCCAGGGCCCCTGAGTCTCTCTGGAGGGTGTTTAGGATGAATAGGGACGTACAGGCCCTCAACACGAGAGCCAGGGCCCCTGAGTCTCTCTGGAGGGTGTTTAGGATGAATAGGGACGTACAGGCCCTCAACACGAGAGCCAGGGCCCCTGAGTCTCTCTGGAGGGTGTTTAGGATGAATAGGGACGTACAGGCCCTCAACACGAGAGCCAGGGCCCCTGAGTCTCTCTGGAGGGTGTTTAGGATGAATAGGGACGTACAGGCCCTCAACACGAGAGCCAGTATTGAGGAATTGTACCTGCCCCAGTTTTCAACCAACATGGGTAAATGCTCCTTTAAGTGCAGTGGAGTTTTGAGCTTGAACATACTTCCCATCAGCAGTCGCTATCTTTTTAAGAATTTGGTAAAAAGCCGACTTTTAGAAAATGTTGCAGTATAGCATATTGTATTTTATCTCTTGTAGCTATATTTATTTTATTTATTCAATGCAAATTGTTTAGTTCTTAAGATGATTTCTACATAGGGCGGCCAGGTAGCGCAGCGGACTAAGCGCCTGTCTACCACCGCAGAGACACTGGTATCGAATCCAGCTGTCAGCGGTACCTCCGGCTTGGTCGGTCGTCCATACTAACACAATTGGCAGTGTTAGCGGGTGGGAAGCCGGTGTGGGTGGGTCCTGGTCGTTGTAAACAGCGACTCCTACAGTTCGGTCGGGGCACCTGCACAGCGAGGGAAGGATCTGGGGGAGGTAGTGTGACCCTTCCACACGTTACACTCTCCCAGTGAGAGTCCGCGCTGCCAGGTGAAAAGAAGCGGTGGGCTGGGTACACATGTGTCGGAGGAAGCATGTGATAGCCTCCACTCTCCCAGACCGACGGTAGGGGGCAGAGTGCACAACAACCAGGAAGGGGATTGGGAATTGGCATAACGACTAACATTGGGATGGGAGAAAAATGGAAAAAGGAGGGGGAAAAAGAGAATATTTTTTTTGCAGTGTAGCATATTGTATTTGGTCTTGGGTAGCTTTATTTATTTTATTTATGCAATGCAAATGGTTTAATTCTTAAGATGATATCCACGTTGTACCTGTGTCTGTTCTTTGTGATACCGTATGTCATGTTTGTGCCAGACCAAGGACCACAATGGAAACAAGTCTCATACTTTATTGTGTTTTATCCTCCATGTGTGTTGTTACAACCGTCTAATAAATCAAATCAAACGTGTAAAAGTAGAATTCTTCTGATATTTATTGATAAACATTGTCGTACAACACTGTAACCTCAGCTCCGAACTAGGCAAAATCTGCATATGGCTCGCTGATAACAAACTATCATTACACATGGGCAAAACAGAGTCCATTCTCTTCGGTTCAAATAACAAACTCAGCAAGACCGACGGCTTCTCAGTTACAGTGGGTGACAATATTGTCACAAGGAAAGATGAAATTACCTACCTGGGTTCCATCCTAGAGGCAAATCTTTCCTGTGACAAAATGGCATCCAATGTAATAAAAAAAGTCAACCAACAAACTTGATTCTTGTACCGGATCTCCTCTCTGGTAAACAAGAATACCCTGAATACTCTGGCAGGAGCACTCATACAAGGGTACTATGACTATGCTTGCACCTCATGGTACCAAAGCACCTCAAAGGCGCTAAAAACTAAATTACAAACATCTCAAAACAAACTGGTCAGACTACTGCTTGACCTTACTCCTAGAACCCACCTCACCCCTGCCCACTTTGACAACCTAGGATGGCTTAGAGTAGACGACAAAGTACAGCAACTTGCAATGGGCCTGGTCTACAAGATACACTACACGACCAAGGTACCCATGTACATGTCGAAATACTTCCCAAAGGTCAGTGAATACCACGATCACAACACCAGAGGGAGCTCCACAAATCATGTTAAACCCAGATTCGGCTCAAACAAGGGACTAAACACGTTTCGCAATTATGCCACATCAATGTGGAACGCCCTACCCACAGCCGTAAAGGTATGTGAATCACTACCCACTTTCAAAAGCACTCTCAAAGAACACCTACGGGAGACTGCAATTCGAAACTGGCCCATGTAAATGTCCTAACCCAACCCCCTCCAATGTACAGTAAATGCGAGTTTAGGTCTGTATAACTTCCTACAGGAAGAGTGTCGCTGCTTTCTCTAGTCGGGTCCCAGCTGCAAAACTGCAGAGTTACTGTATTGCCCTGTATTTTACTGTCGTACACTTTTACTGTTATGTAGACTGTTCTGTTTTGTGTTTTTATGTTTACGTGTGATGTATTGTGTATTGTGTACATGCACTTTTATTATGTCCTTGTGTGATGTACCGCACATTTTATTGCTGTCTGATGTTTTCGGGTGTTATTGCTGTCATCTTGGCCAGGTCTCCCTCGTTTTGTCAATATTCCAATGTACAGTTTTGCTTGTACAGTTGTACAGTTTTTATGTCAAATGTATATACTCTTTTCTGGACTCTTTTTGTATCACAAACAGTACTGTATTTGCAAATCTGGTATGTCTTAAATGTATAGATGTAGCAGTACTGTCTACAGTGGTTCTCAAACTGTGGTACGTGTACCACTAGTGGTACTTGGTGGTACTGCTGGTGGTACTTGAAAACATTTACAAAAAAGCAATTTTTTTTTTTTTTTTTGCAGTCAGGCCACTGAACTTAGAAGCAGGCCAGGCCAGTGTTTCTGGTTGCGGCGGCGCGATAGTTAGATAACCTAAGTGGGGAACAACCAGGAGATCACTGTGACAGAGCGTAATGCAGTCTAAACAGTCATACATCTTTAATTCAACTTCAGCCCTGATCATACCCATTTTTTTTTGTCAGATAAAAAATTAAATACTCCCACTTTTCTGAAAAGAGTTGGTGTTAAATCTGACATTACAAAAAATCCATCAAAATCTGTGTTGCTGCTAATCATTGACACATGCCTAGCCTGTAATAATCTTCCCCAGAAAAATGTACTTTGCATTTGATATATTGAAAATATTTAACTTTTTGTGTGTTTTTTTTAACAATAATTTGTGATGCCATCACACAAACTGGCATTTAAAGGGTAAACATTCAAAAATGTATTGAATATGTGTTTTCTTTTCTTTTTTACAATAATTTTTGAGATGCCCATCACAAACACTGGCATTTAAAGGGTAAAGTGTGAGTGTGAGAGAAAGAGAATGACGGACAATTGCTTGCTGTGTGTGAGAGAGAGAGAGAGAGAGAGAGAGATAGATAGATAGAGAGAGAATTAAGTACATTTGCTGAAATACAGTTGTTCTTAATTTTCTCACTTGCTATGTGAGAATGTTAGTTATTATGTTCTCAATGCCCCTTGCATTGTATGAGTTGTGTGGAAGCGTTTGCTAGTTCTAGTGCTAACCCTTTGTACATTGTGGCGGTGTCTGACAAAAGTTAACAATAAATAATGGTATTAGGAATACATTTGCCTCCTGCGTGAACTGTGCATATTGAATAGACTGTATTTTAACGCCGGTTATATGGTGGTACTTGGAGAGCCAGCTACGTTCTCAGGTGGTACTTGGTGTAAAAAGTTTGAGAACCACTGGTCTATCTGCATGTCATGTATGTCATATATGTCCTGATGAATTGAAGTTGGGGGACCCTGATGTAAACAAGATGAAAGTATTTCTCTGGTCTGCACCCCTTAACAATTGTGTGTATTGAGCTGTACTGTATTGTACCCATTCTGCAATCTGTTAATAAAGTTTTCAATCAATCAATCAATCAATCAATCAATCAATCAAAGTAAGGCGTGATGCCTGTTGTGGTGCATTTAGAATCAGAATCAGAATAGGCTTTATTGCCAGGTAAGCTCGCACATGCAAGTCTTGGCCATGTGGTGCATCAACATTAAAGCCAGCCGTGTTTTCCTTTTTACCCCCTTGAATGCCCACATCCACTCCAATGTTAACCTTAATATCGCCTAATCTATGTTTTAAATTATGGCTATGTGTCTAATCTGCCCGTCGCTTATCAAAGACTCATTTTCCAGTCAACATTGTCAAAGCAGATTGTTTTTTTATCGCTTCATTTCCGTTTGATAGCATTTTGAAAATCACTAGTTTTCGCGGAAAAAACAACACATTCTATGATAATCGCCTTTTACTGGAATATTCTAGAACGTTGTAATTTTTCGGCCTATTTATTAATCGTTTTCAAATAAACACTAGATGATCGATAGTATATGTGTACGCACGCACGCTCGTGCCGCTAGTTGAAAATCGATTCTCCTATTTCCTGACCGCGAGCAGAGTCAAACAGCCTATCACCATAATCACATAAAAGCTTATATATCCGTGAAAACGGGTCTGATTATCCTGGGGTGACTGGATCTCCAACGGTAGGCTCGCTTGATGCAATATGATTTCAGATCGCTAATAAAAAAAAAACGAATAAAACCAATATTCTCGTGAGTGGGCATTCAACCCGGGAGGTAATAACACGAGAAAACTCGTGGGTGGCATTCAAAGTGTTAACAGACAATAGCAACACGTACAAAGCAAGTAGGAGAAAATAGAAATGTTTTAAATGAAAGTAGAATAAAATAAAATGAAATATATAAACTAAATTATAATAAAGATACAATATAGAATATAGGACTTGGTATATGTATAGGATAGCTTGGTATTACGGTACTATATATAGGATAGACCTATAAGATATTCAATATTGTTGTAAAGTGGTACTGTTTCTCAAAATCAGAACTACATTTTCCATGTAGCAGTTGCTTCCTGTCTCAAAGAGGATGTTGTCATATAGTGGTCACATATAGACCACTACACTTCCGCGTTACATTGAAATCAGGGAGGAGATTGCGGGGGGGTCAAATGAATGGATGTGGACGAGAGCCGTGATGGAAGTGGTTGCCGATACGGCTGTGGGGGCGCTAGAGACATGATCGAATAGATGTTTATGCGCCTCGCTCTCCTGAACACGGCGTGACCCATAACTAATCGATCAGAACTAAATCGGCAGAGAAAAAGCCCATTTTAAAGCACCTATTTCGCATGGACATGCGCAGAGTGCCCATGGAGTCTGGACGACGCGAGATGACGCTCGAATGAATGTGGACTGTTCTATCAGAGGGGGGAGCTTCGGTGGCCAGCCGAACAGGATAATGAAAAAATGATCCCACTAAATGGCCAGACACGTCTTATGGCGACATCTACAATTACCGCATTGAGTCTACAGGTAGACTAATGTTTATATTTAAGTGCAGCGGTCTGTAGCCACTTACATGACCATCGAAGCTCCCCCCTCTGATGGAACAGTCCACATTCATTCGAGCGTCATCTCGCGTCGTCCAGACTCCATGGGCACTCTGCGCATGTCCATGCGGAATAGGTGCTTTAAAATGGGCTTTTTCTCTGCCGATTTAGTTCTGATCGATTAGTTATGGGTCACGCCGTGTTCAGGAGAGCGAGGCGCATAAACGTCTATTCGATCATGTCTCTAGCACCCCCACAGCCGTATCGGCAACCACTTCCATCACGGCTCTCGTCCACATTCATTCATTTGACCCCCCCGCAATCTCCTCCCTGATTTCAGAATCCCGGAAGTGTTACGGTGGTCTATACTCTCTCCTGTCATAATATTCACCTGAAAAGATGTTTATGAACCCAACCCTTGCCTTAACCCTTACGTTACCAGAGACCTCACGCCTGACCCTATAACCTAGAATAGATATAGGGGGGAAATACATGTTTGGTCATCATCGATTTAGCAAGATACATAATTCCAGGGGTGTAACGTACTTGAGTAATTGTACTTTGTTACAATACTTAAGTACTATTTTTGGGGATTTGTACTTTACTCTGTACTTTAGAGAGAAAAAAACATACTTTTTACTCCTTACATTTAAAATGCAGACCTACAAAGTACAAAGTACAAATCTCGCAGGTCCAACCATTTTAATTAGTATATTTGCTTCTCTGGCCGAACTAACGTTACCGTTATTAATCCTGCGGCCGCGCTTTATTTAAAAACAGCCAATCAAATCCCCATCAATGGAAAATTAACCCGCCCATACCCACGCTGATTGGTCCTTGTGCACGACTAGAAAGCGGGGATCTTTGATTAAACACCTACTATATCAGAATAGAAAGTCAGAATATTTTTTTAACTTTAACTTTTTAGTACTTAAGTACATTTAAAAGTAGAACCTTTTTTGACTTTTACTCAAGTGTGTTTTTAGCCAGATACTCTGACTTTTACTTGAGTACGATTTGGAGACAGTACCCATACTTTCACTTAAGTATAATTTCTGGATACTTTTTACTCCTCTGCATAATTCTCACGTTGCAGCTTGGGACCCTTGTGGCAGATGGTAAAGAAGATGGATGAACCCACATGTGTACATTTATGAGGTACAGTATGTGAAAGATATTCCTTTATTGATCCCCCTTGGGGAGGTTCAGGCATTATAGCAGCATGGGGGAGGGGGGAGGGGAGGTACAGGTATGGGCAGGGTAATAGTAGAAAGACATAAATACAGGCAATACAAATGATAGTACAGTAGAAAAGTAAAAAATAAAAATAGGCAGTGTAAACAATATATGAATATACGCATTTGCGCAAGTAGGCATGGTGATCAAGGTGCAGATGAGGGTCTGTACGCCCTATCAGTTGCAATAAATATGGTATCAGTCAAAACTAGAAGGGGCACTTCACCAAAAGAAAAGGTCCCGTTCCCAGAAGTGCAGTAAGCGGCAGTCAGAACTGGTGCCTCACAGCGAGAATGCCCTGGGTTTGAACCGCGACGCGAGGCCTGTCTGCATGTCCTCCCTGTGTCTGCGTGGGTTTTCCTCCAGGCACTCCGGTTTCCGCCTATACCATAAAAGACCTGCGTGCTGCAGATACAGACTCCTCTGGTCCGTGACCGAGGCAGCGCTAGTGGACCTGGAGTGGGTCCCCGGGGCGCGGGACTATGGCTGCCCCACTGCTCCTGAAGGGTTAAATACAGTGGACACATTCCTGCTTTATACTGCAAATAAAGAGGATCCTTGCCTTCCTATCCAGATGTTTTCAGTGGGATTTGCAGAGTTTGGGAGATCTCCTCCATAGAGATGTCTGCCCTATAGATGTCTGGCCTATAGATAGTTTAGTTTAGTTTATTTATTTAGCACATTATTTAAAAGAAACAGTGCTAGGAGGGAACTAGGCTTGTACAGGGTTCCACTCCCATCCCATTGTCCATAAACATATATGAACGAAATACATGTAAACATGGTGTAACTGAGGGGTACAATTCCCTGACTGTATTGTTAAGTATGGTATTATTAAACCACTACCTCTTGTACTTTAACTTCTGGCCATCCAGTACATGATATAAATATGATGAACACTTTCCCACCTGATGAAACGAAGTCCACACAAATGTACAAATCGAATATTTAATATAGCAAAAGGTATATACAACGTTCACTTGTTTACACTTATGATTTGAAATGCACTTGTATGGCAAATGAGTATTCGTAGTTAAATCAACATTGAATGTCCAATCTCTGGTTACGCAGGGAGTAAGTATACAACCTGTTTCTTTAGGAAACTATAGCGATGGTACTTAAATGATTATAGCTGGATACACTAAGGGGGGGGGGGGGTCCCGCTGGTTGTAAGACAGTAGGAGGGGGGGGTTAGAGAAGCCGCTGGCGGTATCCCATCTGGCCGACGATTTCTTGGGAGAATTCAAAGTCTTGAACACGGTGCCCACAGAACCTCGGTCCGCAGACGAATACAGCTGGACCCTCTGGTGGACGGTGGCTGCCGGTCCACAACGGAGAGACGTGAGGCGACCTCACTGGTGTAGAGCGCCGTCTCACCTGGAGTCCTCTCCGGGGGGTAGTTCCAACACTCCGCAGTGTTGGCCGTTATCCATGGAATAATCAAAGCACCCAAAGCATAATCCAAGCCGTGGAAGGCTCGCCGTCGTCCGGGTAGAGTAATCCAATATACAGGTCCAGTCGCCCTGGCCCAGAGCTCCTCGGATGCAAGCACCACTAGTGGTCTGCCCAGCCTGGTTAAGACTCCAGATAACGTCAGGAACGATGGGGGTACTGATAACTTTATAACTCTAACCGAACGATGCACCATACATAAATAGACTATTATTAGCTTAATAGAATACGTCCAACTCGACGGTATAGTGCCAAACTATGACAATTCAACTATTAATCCACACGATATCTCAATGCCTATTCTGAGGCCAAGTAGGCCTTACTGCACCACACGTGCGTCGTGGGTGAGGCTTCGCGTCTGTTACTCTGTTGGAGGGTAAAGAACTGGACTAAAAGGAAGTTCTACTTTACTTGCGCCATATATATATGCGCTATGAACAAATAGTACCATTCGTATTTCGCCAGACGTATTCCTACGCGGGACCGGGCTTGCCACGACATGTTGGGCGGCACGATTGAACTTGAACCTAGGGGTATGGCTGCTGGCGCCAGGTTCTCGTCCAATGGTAGAATGAAACTATTATGGGCTGTTTAGTAGACTAAAGGGATATTCAGTGCATATTGTACAAGGAATATACAGGGGATATCAAACGATATACAAATACTATTTAAATATATATATATAAATAAACATATATATTCGGTTTAATCTGATCCTTCACAACACATGGTCTAGAAAATAAACTCAAAACAAGATCAGAGACATAAGGCAGACATATAGCGTACTTTTTTTTTAAGTACAAGAAGGCAAAGGAGAGGAGAATAACATATGAACAGTATATGATGAAGAAAAAGAACAAGCAGCCATACAGTATAGATGTAACACTGATGCACAGGAGTAACTTAATGTGTTGATGATTTATGATGAAATTAAATGATATTTTAATTGTTTTTTAAATATAGATAAGGAGGTTGTTGACCTCAATGATGAACTTAGACTGTTCCAGAGTTTAGGACCTCTAAAGCTAATGTTGTATTGATGGCTAGATGTCCAACAGAAAGGTAAGTGGAGTTTATTACTATGGTTTGTTGGATATGAGTTAATTTCTGATGAAAAGATGAAGAAACTATGGAAGGTATCAGGAAGATCTTGCCTATTGTTAATGAACTTGTATATGAATGATACCTATACATATCTGCCCTATAGATATCTGCCCTATAGATACCTATAGTTATATTATCATACTGGCAATCGCGTCTAGCTCTTCGCCATTATGAGATATCTCTTATCTCCTAGCACATAATGTGCTCACGAAACAACAAATGCACTCACATGCACGTGACCAGGCCACGCCCCTGCGTCCCACTATATGACGCCGGACATGGTCACACTCCACTTTCCTCTTTTTGTTTCCAACACGGAAGTAGCAGTGCACTCTGTGAACTAGTTGTTATGAAACGCAGGGAGAAATTACACAATGTTGGGTATTCGCCAGAGGTTCACCAGCCCCTGGAGTCTTCTCGGCACATCCTAACAGCGCATCGGGCCTATCCTGGGTTTTCCTCGTCTCGTGACAGCGGACAGAGGGACTTCGCGCGACGGTTAGCAGTCGAGCTACGTCGTGCACAGGTAGGGCCTGCGCTAGCAGGTATTGATACTAGCATGAGTAATACTGCTCGTTGTCCCGTGAGACAGCCGAGTTATGTATTGGCGCAAGGGGCAGGATATTTGGGAAAACATGGTCGTCATGACTCTGTTTTGGGTGTTTTCCCAACTATCCTGGACCGCGCGGCTAATGCTAATGCTACAATGCTGGGACGCTGTTCCTTTGTTCCCCGCCATGGGCTGTCGCCACTCTTCCCTCCTCTTAACCGTTTCATTGCTGAAGGTCAATCGGTGTCTAATGTGGGGGGTTTTGCTGAGGCTTATTTACCCTTTATATGGGTGGATGGGCTGACAACAGGGCGCAAGGCAGGTGTGCCGTGGCTAGAGGGCCAGGTAGCATCTGTCCTTTTCCCTGGCATGATTGAACGGTGTCCCACCCGGAAGCCGATGGCAGAGGGCGAGTCGGCCCGGCAGGTGGCTGTATGGGCTGATGAAGTTTATACCGCCGCAGGACGGAATTTAGCGGCGACCAGTATCATTGCTCAGTTGGCTGCTTTTCTGTCCACAATGGTGTCGGGTAGTGGGGCCTTAGGGCCAGCCGACATCGAAAACATCGCAAGTGTTTTTGAGGTTATACAGCTTTCCCTTAGGAGTCAACGGGGCGTATTGCTCCCGTGGGCGGAGAACAAAAGAATTAGAATGTCGAACAAAAGAATTAGAATGTCTTCTAAATGCTCTAAACGTACATATTTTCAGAAATCGATAAAAATAGAAAAATGACAATTTCGAGTGCTTTGAGATGTACTATATATGTCTCATTACTTGCTAAACATAATACGACTTGTAAATACGTTTAATTCTTGCTAGATGGTATGCTTGTAATTATTTCCGTTTGCGAGAGAACTACAGCGCGTCACGAAACACACATACACGCACGCGCGCACACACACAAGAGAAGCGTGTGCGCTGTGAATAGGTGTTAGACCCCCGCGCAGAGGTGAGAGGTATCAGAGACTCGCTACCCCCGATCCAAATTCTAAACAACAGATCGGCATCGGCTTTTCATAATATGTATGAATTATCTCTTGCAATAATATCCACGGGACACTGAGCTGCTTCGCAGAATAATGTGGTGTGCGTGTATGTGTGTGTGTGCGCTGAGACGCAGCGTCGAGACGAAACTTGTGTCGAGTCTGCTTCTATGTATGCTTCTTCAGCGCGTCCTGCATTATTATTATTATTATTATTATTATTATTATTATTATTATTATTATTATTATTATTATTATTATTATTATTATTATTATTATTATTATTATTATTATTATTATTATTATTATTATTATTATTATTATTATCATTCTCTAGAATACACGGGACCCGACGGAACGTTAATGTCGAGTCTGCTTCTATGTATGCTTCTTCAGCGCGTCCTGCATTATTATTATTATTATTATTATTATTATTATTATTATTATTATTATTATTATTATTATTATTATTATTATTATTATTATTATTATTATTATTATTATTATTATTATTATTATCATTCTCTAGAATACACGGGACCCGACGGAACGTTAATTTATGTATTAAAAGTAGTCTAACATGCTTTTCATCAACATAACTGGCAGAGACAGAGTGCGTGTGTGTACGAGTTATGAGTTATCTCGCAGTTCATTCAAGCGCGCATCACGGTGATGACAGCTCTCTAGAGAAAGGTGCGCTCACAGGGGCGTAGCTGGAGATTCTGGGCCCCCAATCTATTAAAAAAATGTGGGGCTCCCAATCTATAAAAAAATTTGGGGCATTTGCTGGGCCCTTGGAATCATCCTAACCCCCCCCCCCCCCCCAGCTACTCCCCTGCACACACACACACACACACTCTCTCTCTCTCTCTCTCTCAAACAGAGAAATCAAAAGAAATCAGTACATTACCTTGTATTACTATTGTAATCCAAAAGCGATATATGGGGTTGTTCATTGTACAATACAATTGATACAGTTGATGTTTCTTGTTGATTATTATTCTCTATGTGTATAATGAGCATTTTTTCAATACCCAACTATGTAGTGGCCGCTTGTCGCTAGGCTAGGCCTCCTGCTGGGTCCATTCACTGGAATAACAAAGGAATGACTGGGCCTTTGCTCCAGGTGTGAAATGGTTCTAGTGACAATGATCACATTGAATTCTGGGAGTGTAGTTCTCTCATCA
Organism: Notolepis coatsorum; assembly: GCF_963971535.1. Taxonomy (NCBI): domain Eukaryota; kingdom Metazoa; phylum Chordata; class Actinopteri; order Aulopiformes; family Paralepididae; genus Notolepis; species Notolepis coatsorum. Next base: position 77,858 of record NW_028170064.1, read on the forward strand.
GATAGCTGAATGAACTTGGATCTAGTTCAAGTCCTATACTGAAAAGTTGTTAGGATTTTACCAGAATGTTTGATAGGACAATGATTGAAAACTATCGTCTCAAATTTGACAATTGATGGCTTATTTTGAAGGTATGAATCTGTAATTTTACATTATGTAACAAAAAAAAAAGAGAATATTCTGAGAAGGTGGAGCTAGAAACTTTAGACTTCAGGGGGTTAACCTAGTCGCAAGCTATAACCGCAGGGAGGACTAGGATGCTGTCAACGCTTGTTCACAGACATCTTTGGTTGGAGCAGTCTTCCTTTGAGGAGGAGAAAAGGCTTCTCCTCCTCAGGGCTCCCCTCTCCGCAGAGGGACTCTTTGGTCTTTCCGCAGGAGCGCGGGCGGTATTTGACCTAGGCCCCACACCGCCTCACACCACACAGCCAGAGGTGAGGGCGTGGCCTCGCCAGCGGCTGTGGCGAGGCCCCCGACCAGCGGCCATGTATTCCCCGCCTGAGGTACCCTGGGCACAAAGACAACAGGTGATCTCAAGGCCGACAGCCTTGGCGGCCGAGGGATTGGCTACATTAGATGAGTACGCCCTAAAAAACCGTCGCCGTCTAGCTGTGTCTAGCACGCTCTCCGGTCACTCCCCCCCCAACACCAGCGGGATACGGGCTCTGATTTGTCCCCTTTGGCTGCAGGCCGCATGCCTTCAGCGAAGCGCAAGCGGCCCCACGTTTCGCTTCTCATGGGGACAGGGGCTGACACCCAGTTGCTAGCTAGGCCTGGGTCTGCCTGTGAGAATGCTATGCTGTCAAGCGGCTCTCACGCCACATGTTCTACGTCTGTGTTTGGTGAGCCTGGTGTTGTGTCTGTCAACGACAAAGGTTGTCAGCGGGGGAACTCGAGACCCAGGACGTCGCAGCATGAGTCCCCCCAGCCCCGCCCTCACCAGGCCGGGTATGACGTTAGTGCCTCCCACGGCCGGAAGACCGGCGGTGGTCAGTCAGGCACGCGTGGTTTGGGTGGTAGTAATATCACTGCAGGGCTACGGTGTGTAGGAACCCACCCTATCGGGCAGTGTGGGGACCACACACCTTGCATGTCCAGCTGCAGAGCAGGCTTTCCTCAGCAGTACATGCCAGGGAGATGTTCAGTGGGGGAGCTTATGTCACCCAGTGTGATGTCAGCTTCCCCTGTATCAGACCGGCCCTTTCTGTCGGGGTCCCCCCTTGGGTGCGATTGCCTCGTTGGTAGTGTCAGGGTGCGATATCCCGGCTCCGCGAGACGCCCTGCTCGCACGGTTGGCGTGTCCAGGGTTGGCAACGCACAGCGTGTGGGACCGGGCCTCCTATCTAAGGTTCCTGGCGGACCAGTGCCAAGTGGCGGCGGGTGCGCTTTGGGATTATCATCACATATGGCTACAACAGTGCCATATGTCGAGGTGGATGGAGAGAACGCTGAGGCGGGGACTTGTGTTGCAGTTTGCACAACCCCACCCTCCGTTTTCAGGTTTGGTACAGACCCTATTGTCAGGGTCAGCAGCAGTGACAGCTCTGGCCGACGAGATCCAATCTCTGTTGGCGAAGCAAGCCATCGTTGTGGTCCCAAAAGAGGACGCGATGCGTAGCGTTTACTCCCGGTATTTTCTGGTGCCCAAAAAATCGGGAGGTGTCAGACCAATTCTGGATCTGTCTGCGTTCAATCGGCTGATTGTGGCGAGGCGGTTCAGGATGTTGACCGCCAAACACCTGATAAACACTGTCAGAGTGGGAGACTGGTTCACCTCCATAGACCTGAAGGATGTGTACTTTCACATCCCGAGTTTTCCTCCTTACAGGAAATTCCTTCGCTTCCTTTTTCAGGGTGTAGCGTACGAATACCAGAGGCTGCCGTTCGGCTATTCTCTGGCCCCTCGCACATTCACCAAGTGCGTGGCAACCGCGCTGGAGCCTCTACGTCATCAGGGGATACAAGGTATTTTCTATCTCGACAACATTCTACTCCTCAGCCGGTCGGAGGAGGTCGCCAGGTCTCATACCAGGCTGGTGGTGGAATTCCTCACCAGTCTAGGTTTTGCTGTGAACTGGAAGAAGAGTACTCCTCTTCCCAGTCAACAGGTGGAGTACTTGGGCTTGGTTCTAAGCTCAAGGCCCATGAGGGCAACCCTCTCAGAGCGACGGCGAGAGGATATTCTCGGCGCGCTCAGGGTGTTCCGACCTGATGCGCCTGCTCGGTATGATGGCATCTGCTCACTATGTGGTCCCTCTTGGCCTCCTATTCATGAGGAGGGTACAGAGGTGGTTTTCCAGTATGAAAATAGACCTGGTGAAAGGCAAGTGGAAGCGACTGAAGGTTCCCGTGTCAGTACTGGGGGATCTCGACCACTGGGGGAGGACTGGTACCCTCACCAGCGGGATCTCCATGGGCAGCAGGCCTTCACCGACGCCTCCCTCACGGGATGGGGGGGGACGTGTTGGACCAACGCAGTAGGGGGCAGCTGGACGTACCATGCTGCCCGGTCTGCACTGCATATCAATGTGTTGGAATTGAAGGCGGTCTTTCTGGTCCTCAAGCAGTTCGGCCACCTGGTGGTGGGCGAGCACGTGTTGATCAGGACGGACAACACGACGACAACGTCGTATATCCACAGACAGGGAGGAGTACGCTCCAGCCATCTGCACCGGGCGGTGGTCGAGCTCTGGCTATGGGCGTCTCTCAATCTGCACAGCTTGAGGGCGCTCCACATCCCTGGCAAGTAGAATGTGGGCGCAGATGTGTTGTCGCGGGGCGGTCCTCATCCCGACGAGTGGGGACTACGTCCAGACATAGTCAGACAGGTCTGGGACCGCTTCGGGGAAGCCACGTGGATCTGTCTCACCAGTGCTCCTTGTGGTTCTCGGTCAGTCGGAAGGACAATCCTCCCCTGGGGGTGGATGCCTTCTCGATGTATCCATGGCCGCCCAGGATTCTGTACGCGTTACCCCCCATACACCTGATAGCTCACCTGTTGGAGCGGGTACGTCGGGAATGCAGGACTTTGATCCTGATCGCGCCGGACCGGGGCATGGCTGTGTGGTTCCCGGTCCTGATCCAGCTCTTGGTAGCCCCGCCGTGGCCTGTTCCATGGTCGCCGCGGGCCCTCTCTCAGGCACACGGATCGCTGTGTCTATTCCCTGTTCTGCGGCAGCCACTGAAGGTTTGGCTGCTGAGAGGGTAAGGCTGGAGGGGATGGGTCTTAACCCTACTGTGGTCGACACCATCCAGAACGTGCACGCTCCGTCCACTATCGTGGTTTACGCGGGTAAGTGGCATGCTTTTCAAGAGTGGTGTATGGTTGGGGGCCTGGATCCGGTGTCCTGCCCCCTGGATGCTGTTCTTTCCTTCCTCCAGTCTATCCTGAATAGACTGTCGGCCTCGACAGTGAGGGTATATACGCCGCAGCTATATCCTCGTGTCATGTGGGTTTTGGGAGCGATACGATGTTCAGCCACCCTCTTGTGAAATGTTTCCTGCTTGGCGCTCGGCGTCTCAAGCCTGTGGGACGTTCTCTGTCTCCGAGTTGGGACCTCCAACTGGTCCTCGGCCGGTTGTTGGAGGCCCCGTTTGAGCCTCTTGAGCAAGCGCCATTGGAGCTTCTGTCTTTTAAGACTGCGTTCCTTTTGGCCATCACCTCCACTAAGCGCGTGGGTGAGCTGTGTGCTCTCTCGGTGCGGCCTGAGTGCCTGTCTATTCGGGCCAATAGCGGTGCGACTCTGAGGCCTAATCCAGTCTTCGTGCCAAAGAATATCCGGAGCTCTTCTCGCTCCAGGGATATTGTGGTTCAGGAATTTCATCTGCCTCCTCACACTAGTGAGTTGGAGGTGAGCCTTCACCTGTCGTGTCCTGTCCGTGCACTGGGGGTTTACCTCAGTCAGACGCAGGATCTCAGGGCTTCCGATCAACTGTTTGTTTGTTACAGTGGCCCTCGTGCTGGTGAAGCGCTGTCCAAGCAGCGCCTGTCAAATTGGTTGTGCAAGGGCATTGCCCTTTGCTACACGTTGGCTGGACAGGTCCCCCCCTGGGGGCGTCAGGGCGCACTGGGGGGGGCCTTGGTGGAGGACATCTGTGCTGCGGCCTCCTGGTCCTCCGTGGACATGACTGGGGGTTCTGTCTCCCAGGCGGTTCTGAGGTCTGGGACCTCTCCTGCATCCCACCATTTGGTCGGCTAGCAGGGGTGTGTGGGTGTGTGCCACAGGGTGCTGTGTCACATGTGGTCCCGCCTGTGCTGTGCGTTTTCAGGGGTGTCTGGTTCCCCCTTTTTTTCGCACTTTGGTGGAGTTGACTGCCTTCCCCCCTTCGTTAGGCCATATACTGTAGATGTCTGCCATATAGATATCTGTGGTATAGATATCTACCATATATATCTGCCGTAGAGATATCTACAATAGAGATGTCTACAATAGAGATGTCTACAATAGAGATGTCTGCAATAGAGATGTCTACAATAGAGATGTCTGAAATAGAGATATCTGCAATAGAGATATCTGCAATAGAGATATCTGCAATAGAGACATCTGCAATAGAGATGTCTACAATAGAGATGTCTGCAATAGAGATATCTGCAATAGAGATGTCTGCAATAGAGATGTCTACAATAGAGATATCTGCAATAGAGATGTCTACAATAGAGATGTCTGAAATAGAGATGTCTGCAATAGAGATGTCTGAAATAGAGATGTCTACAATAGAGATATCTGCAATAGAGATATCTGCAATAGAGATGTCTGCAATAGAGATGTCTGCAATAGAAGTGTCTGCAATAGAGATGTCTGCAATAGAGATATCTGCAATAGAGATATCTGCAATAGAGACATCTGCAATAGAGACATCTGCAATAGAGACATCTGCAATAGAGATGTCTGCAATAGAGATGTCTGCAATAGAGATGTCTGCAATAGAGATATCTGCAATAGAGATATCTGCAATAGAGATATCTGCCATAGAGATATCTGCAATAGAGACATCTGCCATAGAGATATCTGCAATAGAGACATCTGCAATAGAGATATCTGCAATAGAGACATCTGCAATAGAGACATCTGCAATAGAGACATCTGCAATAGAGACATCTGCAATAGAGATGTCTGCAATAGAGATGTCTGCAATAGAGATATCTGCAATAGAGATATCTGCAATAGAGATATCTGCCATAGAGATATCTGCAATAGAGACATCTGCCATAGAGATATCTGCAATAGAGACATCTGCCATAGAGATATCTGCAATAGAGATATCTGCAATAGAGATATCTGCAATAGAGATATCTGCAATAGAGATATCTGCCATAGAGATATCTGCAATAGAGACATCTGCCATAGAGATATCTGCAATAGAGACATCTGCCATAGAGATATCTGCAATAGAGATATCTGCAATAGAGATATCTGCAATAGAGACATCTGCCATAGAGATATCTGCAATAGAGACATCTGACATAGAGATATCTGCAATAGAGACATCTGCCATAGAAATATCTGCAATAGAGACATCTGCCATAGAGATATCTGCAATAGAGATATCTGCAATAGAGAAATCTGCAATAGAGATGTCTGCAATAGAGATGTCTGCAATAGAGATATCTGCAATAGAGATGTCTGCAATAGGGATGTCTGCCATAGAGATATCTGCAATAGAGATATCTGCAATAGAGATGTCTGCAATAGAGATGTCTGCAATAGAGATATCTGCAATAGAGATATCTGCAATAGAGATGTCTGCAATAGAGATATCTACAATAGAGATGTCTACAATAGAGATGTCTGCAATAGAGATGTCTGCAATAGAGATATCTGCAATAGAGATGTCTGCAATAGAGATATCTACAATAGAGATGTCTACAATAGAGATGTCTGCAATAGAGATGTCTGCAATAGAGATATCTGCAATAGAGATGTCTGCAATAGAGATGTCTGAAATAGAGATGTCTACAATAGAGACATCTGCAATAGAGATGTCTACAATAGAGATGTCTGAAATAGAGATGTCTGAAATAGAGATGTCTGCAATAGAGATGTCTGCAATAGAGATATCTGCAATAGAGATGTCTGCAATAGAGATGTCTGCAATAGAAGTGTCTGCAATAGAGATGTCTGCAATAGAGATATCTGCAATAGAGACATCTGCAATAGAGACATCTGCAATAGAGACATCTGCAATAGAGACATCTGCAATAGAGATGTCTGCAATAGAGATGTCTGCAATAGAGATGTCTGCAATAGAGATATCTGCAATAGAGATATCTGCAATAGAGATATCTGCCATAGAGATATCTGCAATAGAGACATCTGCCATAGAGATATCTGCAATAGAGATATCTGCCATAGAGATGTCTGCCATAGAGATGTCTGCCATAGAGATATCTGCAATATAGATGTCTGCAATAGAGATATCTGAAATAGAGGTGTCTGCAATAGAGATGTCTGCAATAGAGATGTCTGCAATAGAGATAGCTGCAATAGAGATGTCTGCAATAGAGATGTCTGCAATAGAGATGTCTACAATAGAGATGTCTACAATAGAGATGTCTGCAATAGAGATGTCTGCAATAGAGATGTCTGCCATAGAGATATCTGCAATAGAGATGTCTGCAATAGAGATGTCTGCAATAGAGATATCTGCAATAGAGATATCTGCAATAGATATGTCTGCAATAGAGATATCTACAATAGAGATGTCTACAATAGAGATGTCTGCAATAGAGATATCTGCAATAGAGATATCTGTCATAGAGACATCTGCCATAGAGATGTCTGCCATAGAGATGTCTGCAATAGAGATGTCTGCAATAGAGATATCTGCAATAGAGATGTCTGCAATAGAGATGTCTGCAATAGAGATGTCTAAAATAGAGATGTCTGCCATAGAGATATCTGCAATAGAGATATCTGCAATAGAGATGTCTGCAATAGAGATGTCTGCAATAGAGATATCTGCAATAGAGATGTCTGCAATAGAGATATCTGCAATAGAGATGTCTGCAATAGAGATGTCTGCAATAGAGATATCTGAAATAGAGATGTCTGCAATAGAGATGTCTGCAATAGAGATGTCTGCAATAGAGGTGTCTGCAATAGAGATGTCTGCAATAGAGATATCTGCCATAGAGATATCTGCAATAGAGACATCTGCCATAGAGATATCTGCAATAGAGACATCTGCAATAGAGATATCTGCAATAGAGACATCTGCAATAGAGATATCTGCAATAGAGATATCTGCAATAGAGATATCTGCAATAGAGATATCTGCAATAGAGACATCTGCAATAGAGATATCTGCAATAGAGATATCTGCAATAGAGATATCTGCCATAGAGATATCTGCAATAGAGACATCTGCCATAGAGATATCTGCAATAGAGACATCTGCCATAGAGATATCTGCAATAGAGACATCTGCCATAGAGATATCTGCAATAGAGACATCTGCCATAGAGATATCTGCAATAGAGATATCTGCAATAGAGAAATCTGCAATAGAGATGTCTGCAATAGAGATGTCTGCAATAGAGATATCTGCAATAGAGATGTCTGCAATAGGGATGTCTGCCATAGAGATATCTGCAATAGAGATATCTGCAATAGAGATGTCTGCAATAGAGATGTCTGCAATAGAGATATCTGCAATAGAGATATCTGCAATAGAGATGTCTGCAATAGAGATATCTACAATAGAGATGTCTACAATAGAGATGTCTGCAATAGAGATGTCTGCAATAGAGATATCTGCAATAGAGATGTCTGCAATAGAGATATCTACAATAGAGATGTCTACAATAGAGATGTCTGCAATAGAGATGTCTGCAATAGAGATGTCTGCCATAGAGATATCTGCAATAGAGATGTCTGCAATAGAGATGTCTGCAATAGAGATATCTGCAATAGAGATATCTGCAATAGATATGTCTGCAATAGAGATATCTACAATAGAGATGTCTACAATAGAGATGTCTGCAATAGAGATATCTGCAATAGAGATATCTGTCATAGAGACATCTGCCATAGAGATGTCTGCCATAGAGATGTCTGCAATAGAGATGTCTGCAATAGAGATATCTGCAATAGAGATGTCTGCAATAGAGATGTCTGCAATAGAGATGTCTAAAATAGAGATGTCTGCCATAGAGATATCTGCAATAGAGATATCTGCAATAGAGATGTCTGCAATAGAGATGTCTGCAATAGAGATATCTGCAATAGAGATGTCTGCAATAGAGATATCTGCAATAGAGATGTCTGCAATAGAGATGTCTGCAATAGAGATATCTGAAATAGAGATGTCTGCAATAGAGATGTCTGCAATAGAGATGTCTGCAATAGAGGTGTCTGCAATAGAGATGTCTGCAATAGAGATATCTGCCATAGAGATATCTGCAATAGAGACATCTGCCATAGAGATATCTGCAATAGAGACATCTGCAATAGAGATATCTGCAATAGAGACATCTGCAATAGAGATATCTGCAATAGAGATATCTGCAATAGAGATATCTGCCATAGAGATATCTGCAATAGAGACATCTGCTATAGAGATATCTGCAATAGAGACATCTGCCATAGAGATATCTGCAATAGAGACATCTGCCATAGAGATATCTGCAATAGAGACATCTGCCATAGAGATATCTGCAATAGAGATATCTGCAATAGAGATGTCTGCAATAGAGATGTCTGCAATAGAGATATCTGCAATAGAGATGTCTGCAATAGAGATGTCTGCAATAGAGATATCTGCAATAGAGACGTCTGCAATAGAGATGTCTACAATAGAGATATCTGCAATAGAGATGTCTGCAATAGAGATGTCTGCAATAGAGATGTCTGCAATAGAGATATCTGCAATAGAGATGTCTGCCATAAAGATATCTGCAATAGAGATATCTGCAATAGAGATGTCTGCCATAGAGATATCTGCAATAGAGATATCTGCAATAGAGATGTCTGCAATAGAGATGTCTGCAATAGAGATATCTACAATAGAGATGTCTGCAATAGAGATGTCTGCAATAGAGATGTCTGCAATAGAGATGTCTGCAATAGAGATGTCTGCAATAGAGATATCTGCAATAGAGATGTATGCCATAGAGATATCTGAAATAGAGATGTCTGCAATAGAGATATCTGCTATAGAGATATCTGCAATAGATATGTCTGCAATAGAGATGTCTGCAATAGAGATGTCTGCAATAGAGATATCTGCAATAGAGATATCTGCAATAGAGATGTCTGCAATAGAGATGTCTACAATAGAGATACCTGCCATAGAGATATCTGCTATAGAGATGTCTGAAATAGAGACATCTGCAATAGAGATGTCTACAATAGAGATATCTGCAATAGAGATGTCTGCAATAGAGATGTCTGCAGTAGAGATGTCTGCAATAGAGATGTCTGAAATAGAGATATCTGCAATAGAGATATCTGCAATAGAGACATCTGCAATAGAGATATCTGCAATAGAGATATCTGCAATAGAGATATCTGCCATAGAGATATCTGCAATAGAGACATCTGCCATAGAGATATCTGCAATAGAGACATCTGCCATAGAGATATCTGCAATAGAGACATCTGCCATAGAGATATCTGCAATAGAGACATCTGCCATAGAGATATCTGCAATAGAGATATCTGCAATAGAGAAATCTGCAATAGAGATGTCTGCAATAGAGATGTCTGCAATAGAGATATCTGCAATAGAGATGTCTGCAATAGAGATGTCTGCAATAGAGATATCTGCAATAGAGACGTCTGCAATAGAGATGTCTACAATAGAGATATCTGCAATAGAGATGTCTGCAATAGAGATGTCTGCAATAGAGATGTCTGCAATAGAGATATCTGCAATAGAGATGTCTGCCATAAAGATATCTGCAATAGAGATATCTGCAATAGAGATGTCTGCCATAGAGATATCTGCAATAGAGATATCTGCAATAGAGATGTCTGCAATAGAGATGTCTGCAATAGAGATATCTACAATAGAGATGTCTGCAATAGAGATGTCTGCAATAGAGATGTCTGCAATAGAGATGTCTGCAATAGAGATATCTGCAATAGAGATATCTGCAATAGAGATGTATGCCATAGAGATATCTGAAATAGAGATGTCTGCAATAGAGATATCTGCTATAGAGATATCTGCAATAGATATGTCTGCAATAGAGATGTCTGCAATAGAGATGTCTGCAATAGAGATATCTGCAATAGAGATATCTGCAATAGAGATGTCTGCAATAGAGATGTCTACAATAGAGATACCTGCCATAGAGATATCTGCTATAGAGATGTCTGAAATAGAGACATCTGCAATAGAGATGTCTACAATAGAGATATCTGCAATAGAGATGTCTGCAATAGAGATGTCTGCAGTAGAGATGTCTGCAATAGAGATGTCTGAAATAGAGATATCTGCAATAGAGATATCTGCAATAGAGACATCTGCAATAGAGATATCTGCAATAGAGATATCTGCAATAGAGATATCTGCCATAGAGATATCTGCAATAGAGACATCTGCCATAGAGATATCTGCAATAGAGACATCTGCCATAGAGATATCTGCAATAGAGACATCTGCCATAGAGATATCTGCAATAGAGACATCTGCCATAGAGATATCTGCAATAGAGATATCTGCAATAGAGAAATCTGCAATAGAGATGTCTGCAATAGAGATGTCTGCAATAGAGATATCTGCAATAGAGATGTCTGCAATAGAGATGTCTGCAATAGAGATATCTGCAATAGAGATGTCTGCAATAGAGATATCTGCAATAGAGATGTCTGCAATAGAGATGTCTGCAATAGAGATATCTGCAATAGAGACGTCTGCAATAGAGATGTCTACAATAGAGATATCTGCAATAGAGATGTCTGCAATAGAGATGTCTGCAATAGAGATGTCTGCAATAGAGATATCTGCAATAGAGATGTCTGCAATAAAGATATCTGCAATAGAGATATCTGCAATAGAGATGTCTGCCATAGAGATATCTGCAATAGAGATATCTGCAATAGAGATGTCTGCAATAGAGATGTCTGCAATAGAGATATCTACAATAGAGATGTCTGCAATAGAGATGTCTGCAATAGAGATGTCTGCAATAGAGATGTCTGCAATAGAGATATCTGCAATAGAGATATCTGCAATAGAGATGTATGCCATAGAGATATCTGAAATAGAGATGTCTGCAATAGAGATATCTGCTATAGAGATATCTGCAATAGATATGTCTGCAATAGAGATGTCTGCAATAGAGATGTCTGCAATAGAGATATCTGCAATAGAGATATCTGCAATAGAGATGTCTGCAATAGAGATGTCTACAATAGAGATACCTGCCATAGAGATATCTGCTATAGAGATGTCTGAAATAGAGACATCTGCAATAGAGATGTCTACAATAGAGATATCTGCAATAGAGATGTCTGCAATAGAGATGTCTGCAGTAGAGGTGTCTGCAATAGAGATGTCTGCAATAGAGATGTCTGCAATAGAGATATCTGAAATAGAGATGTCTGCAATAGAGATTTCTGCAATAGAGATGTCTGCAATAGAGATGTCTGCAATAGAGATATCTGCAATAGAGATGTCTGCAATAGAGATATCTGCAATAGAGATATCTGCAATAGAGATGTCTGCAATAGAGATGTCTGCAATAGAGATATCTGCAATAGAGATGTCTGCCATAGAGATGTCTGCAATAGAGATATCTGCAATAGAGATGTCTGCCATAGAGATGTCTGCAATAGAGATATCTACAATAGAGATGTCTGCCATAGAGATGTCTGCAATAGAGATATCTACAATAGAGATGTCTACAATAGAGATGTCTGCAATAGAGATGTCTGCCATAGAGATGTCTGCAATAGAGATATCTACAATAGAGATGTCTACAATAGAGATGTCTGCCATAGAGATATCTGCAATAGAGATGTCTGCAATAGAGATGTCTGCAATAGAGATGTCTGCAATAGAGATGTCTGCCATAGAGATATCTGCGATAGAGATGTCTGCAATAGAGATATCTGCCATAGAGATGTCTGCCATTACTCACCATCACTCAGATCACAATGGAGATCAATAGCAATTATTTTGCACAGGCTCAACAACAATGTCTCTGACAATTTGACAACGTTAAATAGCTGCTTTAATTTAACCAGATTGGCTACTAACCTCACGTTTAATTTAACTGATAGATAATCCTTTCATTATCGTTATTGTGCTACTACTTTGTACCAATTACACATATTTTAGCCTGGTAACGGGCTGAACACTGGTACTGGTACTCTGTGCACATCTAACAGTAATTATTACAATATCAATAATTGGGATGTTGGATGTTTCGACAATTCAATTGTGCCACAATGATAACGGAACAAAGGTTAAACCTTTGTTCCATTATCGTTCGATTATCATTGTGGCACAATTGAATTGTCGAAACATCCAACATCCCAATTATTGATATTGTAATAATTACTATTATGACTAAAAGATAACAAACGCCGGTGGCTATACAGGATCATCACCCGTCCTCTGCGCCTCAAACCTGTCTGTCAAAGTGTGACCGTGTGTTAAGCCGAGTCCATGTCAATACACACCTC
>NW_028170063.1:0-20000 GCF_963971535.1 Notolepis coatsorum
TATGTTCACATCCCCGTCTATAACCATATCTATAGGTTCACATCCCCGTCTATAACCATATCTATAGGTTCACATCCCCGTCCATAACCATATCTATAGGTTCACATCCCCGTCTATAACCATATCTATAGGTTCACATCCCCGTCTATAACCATATCTATAGGTTCACATCCCCGTCTATAACCATATCTATAGGTTCACATCCCCGTCTATAACCATATCTATAGGTTCACATCCCCGTCTATAACCATATCTATAGGTTCACATCCCCGTCTATAACCATATCTATAGGTTCACATCCCCGTCTATAACCATATCTATAGGTTCACATCCCCGTCTATACCCCGTCTATAACCATATCTATAGGTTCACATCCCCGTCCAGAACCATATCTATAGGTTCACATCCCCGTCCATAACCATATCTATAGGTTCACATCCCCGTCTATAACCATATCTATAGGTTCACATCCCCGTCCATAACCATATCTATAGGTTCACATCCCCGTCCATAACCATATCTATAGGTTCACATCCCCGTCTATAACCATATCTATAGGTTCACATCCCCGTCTATAACCATATCTAATGGTTCACATCCCCGTCTATAACCATATCTATAGGTTCACATCCCCGTCCATAACCATATCTATAGGTTCACATCCCCGTCTATAACCATATCTATAGGTTCACATCCCCGTCTATAACCATATCTATAGGTTCACATCCCCGTCCATAACCATATCTATAGGTTCACATCCCGTCTATAACCATATCTATAGGTTCACATCCCCGTCTATAACCATATCTATAGGTTCACATCCCCGTCTATAACCATATCTATAGGTTCACATCCCCGTCTATAACCATATCTATAGGTTCACATCCCCGTCTATAACCATATCTATAGGTTCACATCCCCGTCTATAACCATATCTATAGGTTCACATCCCCGTCTATAACCATATCTATAGGTTCACATCCCCGTCTATAACCATATCTATAGGTTCACATCCCCGTCTATAACCATATCTATAGGTTCACATCCCCGTCTATAACCATATCTATAGGTTCACATCCCGTCTATAACCATATCTATAGGTTCACATCCCGTCTATAACCATATCTATAGGTTCACATCCCCGTCTATAACCATATCTATAGGTTCACATCCCCGTCTATAACCATATCTATAGGTTCACATCCCCGTCTATAACCATATCTATAGGTTCACATCCCCGTCTATAACCATATCTATAGGTTCACATCCCCGTCTATAACCATATCTATAGGTTCACATCCCGTCTATAACCATATCTATAGGTTCACATCCCCGTCTATAACCATATCTATAGGTTCACATCCCCGTCTATAACCATATCTATAGGTTCACATCCCCGTCTATAACCATATCTATAGGTTCACATCCCCGTCTATAACCATATCTATAGGTTCACATCCCCGTCTATAACCATATCTATAGGTTCACATCCCGTCTATAACCATATCTATAGGTTCACATCCCGTCTATAACCATATCTATAGGTTCACATCCCGTCTATAACCATATCTATAGGTTCACATCCCCGTCTATAACCATATCTATAGGTTCACATCCCCGTCTATAACCATATCTATAGGTTCACATCCCGTCTATAACCATATCTATAGGTTCACATCCCCGTCTATAACCATATCTATAGGTTCACATCCCCGTCTATAACCATATCTATAGGTTCACATCCCCGTCTATAACCATATCTATAGGTTCACATCCCGTCTATAACCATATCTATAGGTTCACATCCCCGTCCATAACCATATCTATAGGTTCACATCCCGTCTATAACCATATCTATAGGTTCACATCCCCGTCTATAACCATATCTATAGGTTCACATCCCCATCTATAACCATATCTATAGGTTCACATCCCCGTCCATAACCATATCTATAGGTTCACATCCCCGTCCATAACCATATCTATAGGTTCACATCCCCGTCTATAACCATATCTATAGGTTCACATCCCCGTCTATAACCATATCTATAGGTTCACATCCCCGTCCATAACCATATCTATAGGTTCACATCCCCGTCCATAACCATATCTATAGGTTCACATCCCCGTCTATAACCATATCTAATGGTTCACATCCCGTCTATAACCATATCTATAGGTTCACATCCCCGTCTATAACCATATCTATAGGTTCACATCCCGTCCATAACCATATCTATAGGTTCACATCCCCGTCTATAACCATATATATAGGTTCACATCCCCGTCTATAACCATATCTATAGGTTCACATCCCCGTCTATAACCATATCTATAGGTTCACATCCCCGTCCATAACCATATCTATAGGTTCACATCCCCGTCTATAACCATATATATAGGTTCACATCCCCGTCCATAACCATATCTATAGGTTCACATCCCCGTCTATAACCATATCTATAGGTTCACATCCCCGTCTATAACCATATCTATAGGTTCACATCCCCGTCCAGAACCATATATATAGGTTCACATCCCCGTCTATAACCATATCTATAGGTTCACATCCCCGTCTATAACCATATCTATAGGTTCACATCCCCGTCTATAACCATATCTATAGGTTCACATCCCCGTCCAGAACCATATATATAGGTTCACATCCCCGTCTATAACCATATCTATAGGTTCACATCCCGTCTATAACCATATCTATAGGTTCACATCCCCGTCCATAACCATATCTATAGGTTCACATCCCCATCTATAACCATATCTATAGGTTCACATCCCCGTCTATAACTTATTCACATCCCGTCCATAACCATATCTATAGGTTCACATCCCCGTCCAGAACCATATCTATAGGTTCACATCCCGTCCATAACCATATCTATAGGTTCACATCCCTGTCCATAACCATATCTATAGGTTCACATCCCCGTCTATAACCATATCTATAGGTTCACATCCCCGTCCATAACCATATCTATAGGTTCACATCCCCGTCCATAACCATATCTATAGGTTCACATCCCCGTCCATAACCATATCTATAGGTTCACATCCCCGTCTATAACCATATCTATAGGTTCACATCCCCGTCTATAACTCACATCCCCGTCTATAACCATATCTATAGGTTCACATCCCCGTCTATAACCATATCTATAGGTTCACATCCCCGTCCAGAACCATATCTATAGGTTCACATCCCCGTCCATAACCATATCTATAGGTTCACATCCCCGTCTATAACCATATCTATAGGTTCACATCCCCGTCTATAACCATATCTATAGGTTCACATCCCCGTCCATAACCATATCTATAGGTTCACATCCCCGTCCATAACCATATCTATAGGTTCACATCCCCGTCTATAACCATATCTATAGGTTCACATCCCCGTCCATAACCATATCTATAGGTTCACATCCCCGTCTATAACCATATCTAATGGTTCACATCCCCGTCTATAACCATATCTATAGGTTCACATCCCCGTCCATAACCATATCTATAGGTTCACATCCCCGTCTATAACCATATCTATAGGTTCACATCCCCGTCCATAACCATATCTATAGGTTCACATCCCCGTCTATAACCATATATATAGGTTCACATCCCCGTCCATAACCATATCTATAGGTTCACATCCCCGTCTATAACCATATCTATAGGTTCACATCCCCGTCTATAACCATATCTATAGGTTCACATCCCCGTCTATAACCATATCTATAGGTTCACATCCCCGTCTATAACCATATCTATAGGTTCACATCCCCGTCTATAACCATATCTATAGGTTCACATCCCCGTCTATAACCATATCTATAGGTTCACATCCCCGTCTATAACCATATCTATATGTTCACATCCCCGTCCATAACCATATCTATAGGTTCACATCCCCGTCTATAACCATATCTATAGGTTCACATCCTCGTCTATAACCATATCTATAGGTTCACATCCCCGTCCATAACCATATCTATAGGTTCACATCCCCGTCTATAACCATATCTATAGGTTCACATCCCCGTCTATAACCATATCTATAGGTTCACATCCCCGTCTATAACCATATCTATAGGTTCACATCCCCGTCTATAACCATATCTATAGGTTCACATCCCCGTCCATAACCATATCTATAGGTTCACATCCCCGTCTATAACCATATCTACAGGTTCACATCCCCGTCCATAACCATATCTATAGGTTCACATCCCCGTCCATAACCATATCTATAGGTTCACATCCCCGTCCATAACCATATCTATAGGTTCACATCCCCGTCCAGAACCATATCTATAGGTTCACATCCCCGTCCATAACCATATCTATAGGTTCACATCCCCGTCTATAACCATATCTATAGGTTCACATCCCCGTCTATAACCATATCTATAGGTTCACATCCCCGTCCATAACCATATCTATAGGTTCACATCCCCGTCTATAACCATATCTATAGGTTCACATCCCCGTATATAACCATATCTATAGGTTCACATCCCCATCCATAACCATATCTATAGGTTCACATCCCCGTCTATAACCATATCTAATGGTTCACATCCCGTCTATAACCATATCTATAGGTTCACATCCCCGTCCATAACCATATCTATAGGTTCACATCCCCGTCTATAACCATATCTATAGGTTCACATCCCCGTCTATAACCATATCTATAGGTTCACATCCCCGTCCATAACCATATCTATAGGTTCACATCCCCGTCTATAACCATATCTATAGGTTCACATCCCCGTCCATAACCATATCTATAGGTTCACATCCCCGTCTATAACCATATCTATAGGTTCACATCCCCGTCTATAACCATATCTATAGGTTCACATCCCCATCTATAACCATATCTATAGGTTCACATCCCCGTCTATAACCATATCTATAGGTTCACATCCCCGTCTATAACCATATCTATAGGTTCACATCCCCGTCCAGAACCATATATATAGGTTCACATCCCCGTCCATAACCATATCTATAGGTTCACATCCCCGTCTATAACCATATCTATAGGTTCACATCCCCGTCTATAACCATATCTATAGGTTCACATCCCCGTCTATAACCATATCTATAGGTTCACATCCCCGTCTATAACCATATCTATAGGTTCACATCCCCGTCCAGAACCATATATATAGGTTCACATCCCCGTCTATAACCATATCTATAGGTTCACATCCCCGTCTATAACCATATCTATAGGTTCACATCCCCGTCTATAACCATATCTATAGGTTCACATCCCCGTCTATAACCATATCTATAGGTTCACATCCCCGTCTATAACCATATCTATAGGTTCACATCCCCGTCTATAACCATATCTATAGGTTCACATCCCCGTCCATAACCATATCTATAGGTTCACATCCCCGTCCATAACCATATCTATAGGTTCACATCCCCATCTATAACCATATCTATAGGTTCACATCCCCGTCTATAACTCACATCCCCGTCCATAACCATATCTATAGGTTCACATCCCCGTCCAGAACCATATCTATAGGTTCACATCCCCGTCCATAACCATATCTATAGGTTCACATCCCTGTCCATAACCATATCTATAGGTTCACATCCCCGTCTATAACCATATCTATAGGTTCACATCCCCGTCTATAACCATATCTATAGGTTCACATCCCCGTCCAGAACCATATCTATAGGTTCACATCCCCGTCTATAACCATATCTATAGGTTCACATCCCCGTCTATAACCATATCTATAGGTTCACATCCCCGTCTATAACCATATCTATAGGTTCACATCCCGTCTATAACCATATATATAGGTTCACATCCCCGTCCATAACCATATCTATAGGTTCACATCCCCGTCTATAACAATATCTATAGGTTCACATCCCCGTCCAGAACCATATCTATAGGTTCACATCCCGTCTATAACCATATCTATAGGTTCACATCCCGTCTATAACCATATCTATAGGTTCACATCCCCGTCCATAACCATATCTATAGGTTCACATCCCCGTCTATAACCATATCTATAGGTTCACATCCCCGTCTATAACCATATCTATAGGTTCACATCCCCGTCTATAACCATATCTATAGGTTCACATCCCCATCTATAACCATATCTATAGGTTCACATCCCCGTCCATAACCATATCTATAGGTTCACATCCCCGTCTATAACCATATCTATAGGTTCACATCCCCGTCCATAACCATATCTATAGGTTCACATCCCCGTCTATAACCATATCTATAGGTTCACATCCCCGTCCATAACCATATCTATAGGTTCACATCCCCGTCTATAACCATATCTATAGGTTCACATCCCCGTCTATAACCATATCTATAGGTTCACATCCCCATCTATAACAATATCTATAGGTTCACATCCCCGTCTATAACCATATCTATAGGTTCACATCCCCGTCCAGAACCATATCTATAGGTTCACATCCCCGTCTATAACCATATCTATAGGTTCACATCCCCGTCTATAACCATATCTATAGGTTCACATCCCCGTCTATAACCATATCTATAGGTTCACATCCCCGTCCATAACCATATCTATAGGTTCACATCTGCATCCATAACCATATCTATAGGTTCACATCCCCGTCCATAACCATATCTATAGGTTCACATCCCCGTCCATAACCATATCTATAGGTTCACATCCCCGTCTATAACCATATCTATAGGTTCACATCCCCGTATATAACCATATCTATAGGTTCACATCCCCGTCTATAACCATATCTATAGGTTCACATCCCCGTCCAGAACCATATCTATAGGTTCACATCCCCGTCTATAACCATATCTATAGGTTCACATCCCCGTCTATAACCATATATATAGGTTCACATCCCTGTCTATAACCATATCTATAGGTTCACATCCCCGTCTATAACCATATCTATAGGTTCACATCCCCGTCTATAACCATATCTATAGGTTCACATCTGCATCCATAACCATATCTATAGGTTCACATCCCCGTCTATAACCATATCTATAGGTTCACATCCCCGTCTATAACCATATCTATAGGTTCACATCCCCGTCTATAACCATATCTATAGCTTCACATCCCCGTCTATAACCATATCTATAGGTTCACATCCCCGTCTATAACCATATCTATAGGTTCACATCCCCGTCTATAACCATATCTATAGGTTCACATCCCCGTCTATAACCATATCTATAGGTTCACATCCCCGTCTATAACCATATCTATAGGTTCACATCCCCGTCTATAACCATATCTATAGGTTCACATCCCCGTCTATAACCATATCTATAGGTTCACATCCCCGTCCATAACAATATCTATAGGTTCACATCCCCGTCTATAACCATATCTATAGGTTCACATCCCCGTCTATAACCATATCTATAGGTTCACATCCCCGTCCATAACCATATCTATAGGTTCACATCCCCATCTATAACCATATCTATAGGTTCACATCCCCGTCCAGAACCATATCTATAGGTTCACATCCCCGTCTATAACCATATCTATAGGTTCACATCCCCGTCTATAACCATATCTATAGGTTCACATCCCCGTCTATAACCATATCTATAGGTTCACATCCCCGTCTATAACCATATCTATAGGTTCACATCCCCGTCCATAACCATATCTATAGGTTCACATCCCCGTCTATAACCATATCTATAGGTTCACATCCCCCTCTATAACCATATCTATAGGTTCACATCCCCGTCCATAACAATATCTATAGGTGCACATCCCGTCCATAACCATATCTATAGGTTCACATCCCCGTCCATAACCATATCTATAGGTTCACATCCCGTCCATAACCATATCTATAGGTTCACATCCCCGTCCAGAACCATATCTATAGGTTCACATCCCCGTCTATAACCATATCTATAGGTTCACATCCCGTCTATAACCATATCTATAGGTTCACATCCCCGTCCATAACCATATCTATAGGTTCACATCCCCGTCTATAACCATATCTATAGGTTCACATCCCCGTCCATAACCATATCTATAGGTTCACATCCCCGTCTATAACCATATCTATAGGTTCACATCCCCGTCTATAACCATATCTATAGGTTCACATCCCCGTTCATAACCATATCTATAGGTTCACATCCCCGTCCATAACCATATCTATAGGTTCACATCCCCGTCCATAACAATATCTATAGGTTCACATCCCCGTCCATAACAATATCTATAGGTTCACATCCCCGTCCATAACCATATCTATAGGTTCACATCCCCGTCTATAACCATATCTATAGGTTCACATCCCCGTCCATAACCATATCTATAGGTTCACATCCCCGTCCATAACCATATCTATAGGTTCACATCCCCGTCTATAACAATATCTATAGGTTCACATCCCCGTCCAGAACCATATCTATAGGTTCACATCCCGTCTATAACCATATCTATAGGTTCACATCCCCGTCCATAACCATATCTATAGGTTCACATCCCCGTCCATAACCATATCTATAGGTTCACATCCCCGTCTATAACCATATCTATAGGTTCACATCCCCGTCTATAACCATATCTATAGGTTCACATCCCCGTCTATAACCATATCTATAGGTTCACATCCCCGTCCATAACCATATCTATAGGTTCACATCCCCATCTATAACAATATCTATAGGTTCACATCCCCGTCTATAACCATATCTATAGGTTCACATCCCCATCTATAACCATATCTATAGGTTCACATCCCCGTCTATAACCATATCTATAGGTTCACATCCCCGTCTATAACCATATCTATAGGTTCACATCCCCGTCTATAACCATATCTATAGGTTCACATCCCCGTCCACAACCATATCTATAGGTTCACATCCCCGTCTATAACCATATCTATAGGTTCACATCCCCGTCTATAACCATATCTATAGGTTCACATCCCCATCTATAACCATATCTATAGGTTCACATCCCCATCTATAACCATATCTATAGGTTCACATCCCCATCTATAACCATATCTATAGGTTCACATCCCCATCCATAACCATATCTATAGGTTCACATCCCCGTCCAGAACCATATCTATAGGTTCACATCCCCGTCTATAACCATATCTATAGGTTCACATCCCCATCTATAACCATATCTATAGGTTCACATCCCCGTCTATAACCATATCTATAGGTTCACATCCCCGTCCATAACCATATCTATAGGTTCACATCCCCGTCTATAACCATATCTATAGGTTCACATCCCCGTCTATAACCATATCTATAGGTTCACATCCCCGTCCAGAACCATATCTATAGGTTCACATCCCCGTCCATAACCATATCTATAGGTTCACATCCCCGTCTATAACCATATCTATAGGTTCACATCCCGTCTATAACCATATCTATAGGTTCACATCCCCGTCTATAACCATATCTATAGGTTCACATCCCCGTCCATAACCATATCTATAGGTTCACATCCCGTCTATAACCATATCTATAGGTTCACATCCCCGTCTATAACCATATCTATAGGTTCACATCCCCGTCCATAACCATATCTATAGGTTCACATCCCCGTCTAGAACCATATCTATAGGTTCACATCCCGTCTATAACCATATCTATAGGTTCACATCCCCGTCTATAACCATATCTATAGGTTCACATCCCCGTCCATAACCATATCTATAGGTTCACATCCCCGTCCATAACCATATCTATAGGTTCACATCCCTGTCTATAACCATATCTATAGGTTCACATCCCCATCTATAACCATATCTATAGGTTCACATCCCCGTCTATAACCATATCTATAGGTTCACATCCCCGTCTATAACCATATCTATAGGTTCACATCCCCGTCTATAACCATATCTATAGGTTCACATCCCCGTCTATAACCATATCTATAGGTTCACATCCCCGTCTATAACCATATCTATAGGTTCACATCCCCGTCCATAACCATATCTATAGGTTCACATCCCTGTCTATAACCATATCTATAGGTTCACATCCCCGTCCATAACCATATCTATAGGTTCACATCCCCGTCCATAACCATATCTATAGGTTCACATCCCCGTCCATAACCATATCTATAGGTTCACATCCCTGTCTATAACCATATCTATAGGTTCACATCCCCGTCTATAACCATATCTATAGGTTCACATCCCCGTCTATAACCATATCTATAGGTTCACATCCCCGTCTATAACCATATCTATAGGTTCACATCTGCATCCATAACCATATCTATAGGTTCACATCCCCGTCCATAACCATATCTATAGGTTCACATCCCCGTCTATAACCATATCTATAGGTTCACATCCCCGTCCATAACAATATCTATAGGTTCACATCCCCGTCCATAACAATATCTATAGGTTCACATCCCGGTCCATAACCATATCTATAGGTTCACATCCCGTCTATAACCATATCTATAGGTTCACATCCCTGTCTATAACCATATCTATAGGTTCACATCCCTGTCTATAACCATATCTATAGGTTCACATCCCCGTCTATAACCATATCTATAGGTTCACATCCCCGTCTATAACCATATCTATAGGTTCACATCCCCGTCTATAACCATATCTATAGGTTCACATCTGCATCCATAACCATATCTATAGGTTCACATCCCCGTCCATAACCATATCTATAGGTTCACATCCCCGTCTATAACCATATCTATAGGTTCACATCCCCGTCCATAACAATATCTATAGGTTCACATCCCCGTCCAGAACCATATCTATAGGTTCACATCCCCGTCTATAACCATATCTATAGGTTCACATCTGCATCCATAACCATATCTATAGGTTCACATCCCGTCTATAACCATATCTATAGGTTCACATCCCGGTCCATAACCATATCTATAGGTTCACATCCCCGTCCATAACCATATCTATAGGTTCACATCCCCGTCTATAACCATATCTATAGGTTCACATCCCCGTCCATAACAATATCTATAGGTTCACATCCCCGTCCATAACCATATCTATAGGTTCACATCCCCGTCCATAACCATATCTATAGGTTCACATCCCCGTCCATAACCATATCTATAGGTTCACATCCCCGTCCATAACCATATCTATAGGTTCACATCCCCGTCTATAACCATATCTATAGGTTCACATCCCCGCCTATAACCATATCTATAGGTTCACATCCCCGTCTATAACCATATCTATAGGTTCACATCCCCGTCCATAACCATATCTATAGGTTCACATCCCCGTCTATAACCATATCTATAGGTTCACATCCCCGTCTATAACCATATCTATAGGTTCACATCCCCATCTATAACCATATCTATAGGTTCACATCCCCGCCTATAACCATATCTATAGGTTCACATCCCCGTCTATAACCATATCTATAGGTTCACATCCCCGTCTATAACCATATCTATAGGTTCACATCCCCGCCTATAACCATATCTATAGGTTCACATCCCCGTCTATAACCATATCTATAGGTTCACATCCCCGTCCATAACCATATCTATAGGTTCACATCCCCGTCTATAACCATATCTATAGGTTCACATCCCCGTCTATAACCATATCTATAGGTTCACATCCCGGTCCAGAACCATATCTATAGGTTCACATCCCCGTCTATAACCATATCTATAGGTTCACATCCCATCTATAACCATATCTATAGGTTCACATCCCCGTCTATAACCATATCTATAGGTTCACATCCCCGTCTATAACCATATCTATAGGTTCACATCCCCGTCTATAACCATATCTATAGGTTCACATCCCCGTCTATAACCATATCTATAGGTTCACATCCCGGTCCATAACCATATCTATAGGTTCACATCCCCGTCTATAACCATATCTATAGGTTCACATCCCGGTCCATAACCATATCTATAGGTTCACATCCCCGTCTATAACCATATCTATAGGTTCACATCCCCGTCCATAACCATATCTATAGGTTCACATCCCCGTCCATAACCATATCTATAGGTTCACATCCCCGTCTATAACCATATCTATAGGTTCACATCCCCGTCTATAACCATATCTATAGGTTCACATCCCCGTCCATAACCATATCTATAGGTTCACATCCCCGTCTATAACCATATCTATAGGTTCACATCCCGGTCCATAACCATATCTATAGGTTCACATCCCCGTCTATAACCATATCTATAGGTTCACATCCCCGTCCATAACCATATCTATAGGTTCACATCCCCGTCTATAACCATATCTATAGGTTCACATCCCCGTCTATAACCATATCTATAGGTTCACATCCCCGTCTATAACCATATCTATAGGTTCACATCCCCGTCTATAACCATATCTATAGGTTCACATCTGCATCCAGACACGATATTTCTAGGGATGTTCGATATTGGCTTTTTTTTTTTTACCGATAACCGATATACCGATATTGTCCAACTCTTAATTTCCGATACCGATATCAACCGATACAGATATATGCAGAGTGTCGCCCCCCCCCCCCCCCCCCCCACACCAAAAATGGAATAATTTCAGGTAATTAACATTTCATATATCTTGTCGTGGAATTAACACAACATTATGCATACTTTTGACAATAAATAAAATAAGAATTTGTTCTTACTTGCTCGCCTGGGTAAATAAAGGTTATAGAAATGTAAAAACAGATCATTTTTGATATTACATTTTAATGCCAATATCGGCCGATAATATCAGTAGGCAGATAATATTGGACATCCCTATATATTTCCCTTCTATGTAATCAAGAAGGGGGGGGGCAGGCCACCCCTGTGTGTATACACATCATCAGATTATAATTATGTATTACCTCTCAGGTGTACATGTTTCCTTTCTCAGAGCTCTATATTATAATTCCCAAATTCTACAGATGATTTCAGTGAAATCATGTTGCTAAGGAACAGCTTGGATCCAAAGTGTATTTACTGTCAGTTATTAGCAAACACTGCAGCTGTGAGTTCACTTCAGGTCAGTTCAGAACGTCTGTAAATCAAACAGTGGCGAATCCTTGTGGAAGCCAACGGAAGCCATGCCTCCCTATACATTTCATATCAAATTATGAAATATGAAATATGAAAAAAAAAAAAAAAAAAATATAATTTTTTTTTAATATAGTTTACATTCATCTGTGCATCTGTGTTTTTTTATTTTTATTTTTTTAATGTCTCCCTCTTCTCCTTCTCACTCCCTCTAACACACTGTCAGACTGTGCTCACTACTGCAGCTAGTATAGGAGAGAAGCAGTGGGTAGGTCTCTTTCTCCAGGCTTCCAGCATTATAGAGTGAGTCCAAACTCCAAATCCGATCCTAGCCAATCAGATTCGAGCTGACTGCCACTGGCCACACCCTAAAAGTTTAAAACGGAGCTGGGAGGAAGACGTTCAGCATAATATTCCACCTGGAGGCGGGGCAGGTGCCATATTTTCCCCTCTGCACTCTGAACATTGTATTAACCCGTAACTGTTCCCACGGGCCGAATATTGCCCCGATCCTCGCGAGATTAAATCCACGGGGACCTCTCGGCGTGCCGAAGCTTTTCCTAAATCACTTCCATCATCGAAAACGAGGGGAAAAGGTCGGCTCGCGACCCTGAAAATGTCGCGTGATTTTAAAAACGCTGTATTAAGTGAGCCTATTATGGGATCCACGCGAGCTTTCTATCGTGGAAACATCTGGGCGTCCCGCAACTTTTACTGATTCACATGTAGCCCCTAAAATGCTTAGAAAAGGAAAACAGAAAGCGTGGAATAAACTCGCCGAAACGGAAAAGTGTCCCACGGGCGTGCCGTGATTCCGATCCGCGTGAAAATATTCACGGCCATAGAGGAGACCGTGGGACACCTTTTTGCAACCGAATATGTGTCTCGAATTTGCTCCCACGCGGCGCGCAAAATCGCGCAAGGAAAAATCGGACCAAAAATTAACCAATGCTCCAGCAGTATTAATGACCCTGATGTAAACAAGACAAACGTCTTTCTCTGGTCTGCATCCCCTTATACAATTGTGTGTGAATGAATGAAAACTTTATTAACAGATTGCAGAATGGGTACAGTACAGTACAGCTCAATACATACAATTGTTAAGGGGATGCAGACCAGAGAAAGACTTTCGTCTTGTTTACATCAGGGTCCCCCATTTTCAATTCATCGTAAATGTGTATTGAGCCGTACTGTATTGTACCCATTCTGCAATCTGTTAAATAAATAAAAATAACGTTTGACTGGCCGCCGAGCCATACTGTAGTGTACATGGTGACTGCTTGACCTTCAAAAAAAAGAAAAAAAAAAAAAATTATTAATAAAAATATTGAATAATTTTTTTTTTAATAATTTTTTTTTGGCTTCCCCTGTTATTTTACCCACGCGACGCCACTGAAATCAAACACTGCTGCTGTGAATTCACTTCAGGTCAGTTCAGAACATCTGTAAATCAAACACTGCAGCTGTGAATTCACTTCAGGTCAGTTCAGAACGTCTGTAAATCAAACACTGCAGCTGTGAATTCACTTCAGGTCAGTTCAGAACGTCTGTAAATCAAACACTGCAGCTGTGAATTCACTTCAGGTCAGTTCAGAACGTCTGTAAATCAAGCGGAAGCCGTCTATAGTGTCCAATGTAGCCGTCTATAGTGTCCAATGTAGCCGTCTATAGTGTCCAATGTGAAGCCGTCTATAGTGTCCAATGTAGCCGTCGTGACTTTGTTCAGAATTCTAATCTCACATGCGAGCGCACCTGTGAAAGGGCACCGTCACCATTATCGTTAAAATCTTATAATTCAAAAGCATGATGCTACCTATCCAGCTAACATCTTTATCTGAACTAGTATCTACTGTACACAACCAACCAGCTCCTGAAGTTATAACTAATATCAACGTCGTTCGCTCAAATCTGACTAGCCATCACATGGTGTTGTCAGATTATTATAATACGAGCTCGCTGAATGACACATGACAAGGTCCCTCAGCAAGAACACTCATTGATCTCCATGGTAACAAGCCTTTTTATTTTTACATAACAACGTAAAAATCAGTCAACTATGAAATTGAAATATAGCCAGCTGAGGATTTAACTCTTATGGAGCCTGAGAGCGAAACAGAGTAGTAGACTCAGGGGGGCGAACCTTCAGACCGCGTGTGTGGACATTATTAATGACAACAATAACAACAACAACAACAATAATAATGATGATGATGATGATGATGATGATGATGATGATGATGATGATGATGATTATTATCATTGTTATAATTGGGCTATTTGTACAGCACTTACAAACTCAAAGTAATTGCCTACTTATTATTTAAACTGTCACTCTTCAACGCTGTATTTCTTTTGTCATCGTATGATGAATATTCAGGTTTTGTTTTTCTTTCCTCTGTCCGTCATCTTGTACCTGTTTTATGTAAAATATGCTAAATCCAGGGTTGAAAGAGAGAAGCTGTCAGGCAGCAGTGTTCAAAGTGTTGTCAGAAGGAGTGCTCACAGAGGCACATTGTTATGATACCGAACGGGGAATGAGATAATGTTGGGATCCGTCATGTTCTGAGATACAGTACGTGAAAGGCCCAATCCGTGATCCAAACCTAAACAAATGGGTGGCCCCACCACCAAAAACAAAAAGAAGGAAATGAGACCTGTTTTCATTCTTTAGTTCTTTAGCTGACTGAGCTCTTGGTACAAAGTCTAGACACTAGACAAAGGTAAATATTATAGGAGCTGCTGGGTAGCACAGTGGATTAAGCACCGCAGAGACTCTGGGATCTAATCCAGCTGTCAGGAGAATTCAGTGGGCCAAACGACCAGGAAGGGAATTGGCATAACGACTAAATTGGGATGGGTGAAAAATACAGAAAGGCCCAGAAATAAATAGAAATACAAAAAAAGGTAAATATTATAGTTTTTCATTATATTTGCTATATTTTGTGTCTGTATACATCAGACCAGCAAATCCAGGTACTTTGGCGTTTTTCGCGTTTCATATGCCCATTTCTGGGGGGAAACACAGACACTGCTCCTATCAGTCGCTACTGTATCTGTCCGGTAGTCTGTTTTAACCCTTTCACTATCACACTACCAAATTGTTAACCCTTTCACTACCACACTACAGACTTTTAACCCTTTCACAACCACACTACATAAGGGGAACCCTTTCACTACCACACTAACCTCCAGACTGTTTGACAAAAGTATCGTTTTATTTTTCAAACGTATTCAAGTATAAACATCATAACCATGTCACAACAGCAATTATAATGTATATTATCATCAATACGTTAGTTTACCAATAGTAGGGTGACCATATTTTGATTTCCAAAAAAGAGGACATGCCCCCCCAGCCTCGAGATACTTAATGATACTCAGGCATGCGTTGCTCATGGGACGACTGGTTGCACTATGTTTTAATGACGCCGCGCACATAGATGTTCCCTCGCATAGCACAGACTAAAGACGGTGCCTAATTGCCTCTACGAATGGAATGTAACACATTTCATTCACAAGTTTTGTGTGAATGTATCTGAGAACGTATTTGAACACACCTGACGACCGGCCATATTGTTATGCAAAGTAGTACTTAGCGAGTTGGCGCATCAGTCGGGTGCAGCGCATTCCTGTGTGCACGCGTGTGCACATCCGTGCATGTGCGTGCTTCTGCTCACAGACTGGTTGCACGGCGTGCAACCACGTCCCATGAGCAACGCATGCCGATACTCAACGTTTACTCAAAGATGCATTATTGTTTTAATATATTTAAAGTATGCCTCCTCTCTATGGATATACAATTATTATTTATATTATTTTACTGTATATAACACAACACTATCTCTCTATAACCAAAGACACACCAAACCAAAGTTAACAATCAGCATGCTTGATGATTATGCCTAGAATTATCTGACAAATCTCAATGGCACAATAATTACTTAAAAATCAACCTGTAACAAAATAATAGCTCTCTTTTCAAGTCTTACTGGACAAAAATAAATAACAAAATATATGAAATAATAGAAAATAGAAAATCCTGTTAACAAAATATCTTTTTCAGACAAATCGTTTTTTTTGCCATGTTTCAATGAGATATTATGCAATGGTTTCTGCTGTCTCATTTGGTGTATTTAACCTCGATTCATTTTGTTTGCATGCCACCCATCTTCCAGTCAAAGTACTATTATGATTGGGAATATTGTCACTGCTCCGTGGTTACTCCTGTCTGTAGAAACACCACAGTACTGGATTTGATTTGAGCGCTTCATGTGCGACATCAATCGAGTCGAGTGGGGCGCTATAACACATTGGCTTCGGATTTAGTGCGCGCACTAGTGAACTTCGCCTCCCATTTGTTCCGACGGGTCGGTACATTTGGAATTTCTTCTGCAGTTCATCTGTAAAAGTACATTCTTTGGCATTGTGAATGTGAGCTGCGCTCCACTCTGTCCCCTCTTCCTCTGTTTGTGTGTGAGTGTAGTTGTAGAGCCGCCCACAAAGCTTCTCAGGGATTACGTCACACACGCAACAGATTACCGTAGTATTCTGTGCAATGCGCCAGTCAATTTAAGTATATGCAAACGGTCCGTGAAAGCCGGACATTTTCATGCATTTATAAACCCCCCCGGACGGCCCGGACAGGGCGTGAAAAGAGGACATGTCCGGCCAAAAGAGGACGTTTGGTCACCCTAACCAATAGGTTAAAGTGTTATTAGATAGATTTTCGTTTTCGTTTGGCTGTTGTTTAGTTCGCGAAAGTCGACCATTTTGGACAAATTGAAAGTCAGGAATTGTAGTTTTTTTTTACACCGAGAGCTTTCGAAGAGCGTTGGAATTTTTCCGAACGACACTTCCCAATGACCTCTATGGGGTTTCAAGCTAATTACTTCTGTATGCATTTTTTTGATATCTCTTATTACTCTGGATAATAAACCACAAAACGTAACGTTATTGGCATATATTGAAGCGCAGTTAGTTTATCTTCCCTATTTTTAGCATGTAGCAACAATTAGATTTGAAATTTGTTTCAAAATGGTGGCACCCTGGCAAAAAGAATAAAGCTACTGTAGATACAGTAGATTTCATTATCTATTCTTATGCACGCCTGGTGATACTAAATCCAAATTGAACTCGGGCATTTGAAATATAAGATTTGGCACAATCCATAAATGTGCAAATTGGCTATAATAAGGTAATTTATAAGCCTGCTATTCTATATTCTATAATAATATTTCAAATTGCATTGGTCCGGATGGGAGAATTCAGTACTGTATCTAAAAAACCTTCTGTTTAATCAGCTTCCCTTTATTCATTTCCTTAGATTTTGTGTACACTTGATCTCAAGAAGGTACTGAACGAGATCAGTGGCAGTTTTCCATGTCTGGTCATTTTTAGCATGGTGTTATTTACTGTCAAAGATGCAAAGAAAAATCATAATTCATATTCTCCTTTGTTTCATCACAATTTAAGAAAGCCTAGTAATAGACACAATATTTCTGACACTGGGAATACATTCACTGAGGTCCATAGATGTCCCTAGATACCAAGAATATGCAAATTAACCTTGTAGAAGTGGAGCAATATTCCATTTACTTAGGTATGTATTTTAGGTGGATATTCAGAAAATAGGGCTCCAGGCTTAACTCATTCAGCGCCGGGGATTAGTCAGGGCCCTATGGTCACATTGCCAAAGTAAAAAATATAGGACTGAGTCACCTTATAACTATATTCTATATTAAAGCTATGGACATCCCATTTGACATCACCTACAGTATCTTCCGTTCAAGATGAAAATTTTTATAATTTTTCCATCCATATGTTCCCGTTTTATACCATGGTGAATATAAGGTTTTAGAGCGGTCTAGGGTAATTCATGAAATCCTGAGTTAAAGCCCTATACGTTGATTCCACTATACACGTTGCCATGTCTTGCCTGTACACGCTATTATCCTGAAATCAAATCTAGATCATATCTATTATGTTCCATCATGAATGCATGACAGGGGGGGGGGGGTCGTTTCTGATTATTTGATTGTCAGTAATGGCATTCGCATTGAACACTAAAAACGGTTATCACCCCGAGCGGTATAAAATCATTGCAGGATCAAGCAAAAATGTACGTCAAATCGCCCTTACCTGTGGCCGGGAGTAATCCAAAAAGAATATTCCAATTGTTTGATTGCCATCTGGTACATCCAATGTCCATTTCGTCGACGGCATAATCCACCATAACATATGGATCGGAGATATTTGACGCGCTTCGATGGAACCGGGACAACCGTTCGCCTCTCCCAACAAGGAAAAAAGAAAGATACAAGGGTAGAAAGGGTGCTCGATACCGCCGTCTAGCGTGATGCGGCCGGTATTGCACTTTTACATTCTCATGAGTATTCCCCATGTTAACCCAGAGTCCGTGCACCTGTAATGAATAGAAATATCGAATAAACAAAATAACTATCAAAGAATGAGTATACTTGTTGTTGGCGTTCAACGATTTGCGCCCAATAACGAGTATACTCCTCGATGGCGGGGAATGAGTTAACAGGTTAACATCGGTGATGTTTGTAAACACTGGAGTAAAACAGACCTATGTTCTCGGCCTGTATCTGCTGATCTGAGACCAGTCAAATATACCCCACAATCATTATGGTCTAAAATATACCACACAATCATTATGGTCTCAAATATACCCCACAATCATTATGGTCTAAAATATACCACACAATCATTATGGTCTAAAATATACCACACAATCATTATAGTCTAAAATATACCACACAATCATTATGGTCTCAAATATACCACACAATCATTATGGTCTAAAATATACCCCACAATCATTATGGTCTCAAATATACCACACAATCATTATGGTCTAAAATATACCACACAATCATTATGGTCTCAAATATACCACAC
>NW_028170063.1:27500-28683 GCF_963971535.1 Notolepis coatsorum
GAAGAGAGGAGGATGAAAACACTCCTCTTCTTTCTCCCTTCTCTCCTTCTCTCCTTTGTCACACCTGAGCAGGGGCGGCACTCGCCATACCTTGGCAAATAAAAATGTAAAAAAATGTTATTACAATTTTTTATGTTGATTTAGAATTCGAATGTCAACATTATGAACGAAGCTTCGAACTATTCGGTACAGCCCTAGTATGTTTTGATATTGTCAATTATCTCACTTTTACTAGGTGACTTTTGCTGTGACTAACTGAAATATGCCCAAAAAAAAAGGAAAATGGACATAGGGACATTTTTTAATCAAAGGGCAGCAGAGACAAGTGATACAGGGACACAGGTAAGGTCTGGCTTAGTGATTATAACAGTGCAGTTCAGCATTCAGTAACCCATACTTTTTGTGAATGTGTTTTTGATACTACATTCTGTTGAACACACACCTCAAAACCGTACCTAAGGAAAATTGGCTCAATTGCAAGAAAAGTAATACAGTTATGATATCACATTCTGCATAATTCGTATGCAAAATATTGTGGTTCCCTGCTTTAGTCTGTTGACACATTTCTATACTAAAAATGCTTGTGTAGTCCTGTGTCATACCTAATGTCATATAACTGAATTGTATAGAAACAACTCACCAAAAGTGACTATTGCGCAACTGATTTGACAAAAAAAATCCACCTTCACCCACCCCCCCCCCCCCTCCTCGCCATACCTTGCCTTTTACTGAAATGACGCCACTGCACCTGAGGGAGCGGATGAGCCTCCACAGATTGCGGGGGAAACACTCTAAAAGCCATGCCATCGCCTGAGATGCTTTTTCTGCAACGTAACACACACAACTATTGTGTTCTATTTGGTGTCGTGTGTCAAACACAGATGATGTTGTAAATGTTTGTACTACACGTGTGTGAATGTAGCTTGTGTGATTTTGAATGGAAATTATTCACATCATTGTTTAAACGCCTCTGAGCCCCCCCCCCCCCCCCCCCCCAAGTCAGACGCGTGGCGTACTCTGAGGTCCCCCGGCTCCCAGGGCTCTGCGCGCCTCAGCGGACGATGCATTTGTTTACCGCATCAATTAGACAAACGCAAGGAGGAGAAGGCACGCGCCACGCTGGCAGCCCGCGGGATGCAGAGCGTTAGAATGTATCTCCCCCTGGATGCCTGTCCAGAATGTC
>NW_028170062.1:0-1000 GCF_963971535.1 Notolepis coatsorum
CGCCATGTGTTATTATTACATATAATACTCTCATATGCTATTTTCAATTAATATAACATAAACAACATAAGGAATATTAGCATAATTTTTAGTGGACTGAAGGAATGAGTCAGCAGTTAATAGTTTTTAAATGCAAATAATTTATTGAAACATAGAAGTGGGGTCGGGACACACACACACACTGTTTCAACTCACCACCCCCGCATCATATTGTAGTCTGTCTTCAAACTTCCACTCCTCTCGAAACTTTTTTATATTTGAATATCAACATTATCTGTCCATCCTCAGTAATCCTCAGTTTACTATAATATACTCCTGTCCTGAGTCCTGACTAGTGACTCTGTCGTCTTTCCAAACGCACGCAACACACGCACACACAGGGAAGGGGAGAGTGCCCCCCCCCCCCATTTCCCTTCCCTTTCCCTCTGCCTCATCTGATCATCAGGATTAGCTTGTTAGCTTACGTTAACGTTGTAGTGATTGTTACATAAACGTTAATTTCGGGCGATGTGGGCATAAAGGAATGGCGACGGTGCAAAGCATGTAGCTGCATTGGACTCGTTGTGAGAAGAAAAAAAACACCACAGACTTATTTTGAGTCTGTAGGCGCACTGCTGTGTTAACGCTGCCGTGTTTAACGCTGCTGCTCTGTTTTCAAGAAACAACACAGAGTGGGCGGATATCATATGACTCGCACAGTTGCTACAGGGTTTTCAAAATAAGAGTATCATATGAACCTGAACGTTGCTAGCTGCCGGAGCCCAGATATTATGACTGGATCTGCGCTTGGCGCGGCAGGCAATGAGACCCGCACAGGATTTTCAAAATAAGAGTATCGATATGAACTACACGCCAGCTGGCGAGCAGACTATTATTTTTAGCCGCCAGACGGTAAATCTACGCGCATTTGGCGAATGGCGTCTAGTTATTTTGTTCCCTGAGTATAGAAAGCTGAAAGAGAACGGGAGATAAAGGATAAAGGAGCAAAACACAAGATAGA
>NW_028170061.1:0-18012 GCF_963971535.1 Notolepis coatsorum
CTCTCGCTCTCTCTCTTGCTATATGTTGACTGTATCATGCCCAGCCTCGGGCAGCGCTATTATTTTAAGAATATGTTGACTGTATGAAAAAAAAAATATATATATATATATATATATATATATTATTGTTATTATTTTTATTTTTTTTACCTTTTAGGGGGGGGGGGGGGGGGGGGGGGGGTGCTCGCGTTTAAATCTCGCACAGGGCCTCACATTTCTCCCAGGCGGCCCTGCATACAGTGAGATAGAGATGTAGAGACAGACAGATATATAGAGTGAAGAGAGACAGACAGATAGATAGAGTGAAGAGAGACAGACAGTGAGATAGAGATGTAGAGACAGACAGATAGATAGAGTGAAGAGAGACAGACAGCTGAGGAGCGACAGACAAACAGATAGAAAGAGGGAGACAAGGAGAGAAAAAGGAGAGAGAGAAAGAGACTATTTGGAAAATGTTTGTAAGAGAGAATGAAGAGAGACAGACAAAGGGATTGAGAGGAAGATGAGAAGAGAGACAGAGAGAGACAAGGAGAGGGAGAGAGATCAGGATAATGAGAGAGAAGTGAGCTTGAGAGAGAGAGGCTGTGATAGAGACCTCAGCCTGCAGGCCGCAGTGTCTGTGCGGCTGTTAGCTGTGTGGTTTAGCCATGATTGGATGAACAATCCCTCCGCTGCACGGCCTCTCAAAGTGGGGCCAGGGGACCCATGACGGCCCCCCCCGGGAAGTCTCCTGGGTGTCCCCGGCGAGATGAGGAACAGTTTAATTTCACAGCTTCATGTCCTCATTAGAACAATATGAGACCTTGATCAGGCTTCCTTCCCCCTCGCATTATCACCTCACCTCCAGCGTGCACCGCGGCACGACAGTGACACCATCCACTCCATTGTTCACGGTGTCATTAGCAAGTTATTACTTTGAATATACTGCTCAGAGACATGAATACACACATACCTTTCACCACATCCTCCCCTAACGCTACCCCTCCCCCGCCGCCCACCACTGAAGAGCCCTTAATGGTAAATGGTGCATTTATATAGCAGCTTTTATACAAAGCGCTTTACAATTTGTTCCTCACATTCACTCACACATTCACACACCGACGGCGGAGGCGACCATGCAAAGGTGCCGGCCTGCTCATCGGGAGCAGTTTAGGGGGTTAAGTGTCTCGCTCAAGGACACTTCGACACGCTTTTCCCGGGAGGAGCGTGAATCGAACCCGGAACCTCCGGATTACCAGACAACTGCCCCCCCCCCCCGAGAAAGGCAACAAAGCACCCTGTGCCATCATCAGCGCTTGTGCTCAGTGACCAGCCACTGTAACAGGCAAGTAGGGAGCGCAGCTCCATAATGACGCCGTGGCGAACGACAACACGATGTGTCGAGAAAAAGGGAATAGATTGTATTGTTCGAGGAGGAGAAACAGCTGATAACAGCAGCGGGCTGAGAGCGCGGGAGATAACAGGGCTGGGGGAGATAGCGGCTGTGTAATACGTGTGACCGCTTCATAAGAGGAGCGCAGTGAGTCATCCGGATGGGTCAGTAATGATTTACATAATACAGGACGGGGAGTAATCCCCTCGTAAATAATGGTGATTCAGTACAGTCAGTACTCTCACAGTTGCTAAAAATACCAAGTAATCACAGTGCAAACACAGACTTATCCTGTACTTTCTGAGCTTGTTGTAAATCAGCCTTGGATGTCAGAGCCAGTTAAATGCAGACAATTTAAAACGTAAGTCTGAAAGGTAATCTCTCGTGTCAATAATACCATACTTCTAATGCTGACGCTGATATAGGAACTGTGATCGTGTCTCGCTAGTCGTTGAGCTAAATGTTTGAAATGCAAATACGCTATAAGGTCTTTATCTAACTGTCACAGTATGCATATATATATGTATGTACATCATACATAGTGGGCTATACGTAACAAAATCAGCTCAGATATACAGTCAGAACTCATTTCACGCCTCAGCGTGAGATTATGTACTCGCCTACGGCAGCCCATTTAAAAGGCTGTGATACGATTGGTCAATTTTAAGTAAACCAAGGAAACTAAAAGAAGGTCACTGTGTAGCGTGTGAACACACATTGGTGCCACACAAGTGTGGAAACGTTCCGTTCTGCCGACATTGAGTTGAATGGGATCAGCCATCTGCTTGTTTATGACATCATTTAAACATGCTATTACCTTGGATGTCAGAATCATCGTCGTTTTTTCTGGAAACGACAGTACCTCACTTGAGGGATTTTTCCAATGATATATGTGACCGCGCCCAGTGGTTGTGACCGCAAGTCGACCACAAGTCGACCGCGGTGAAATCATGCAAATCAAACCAGAAGATTTATATATATTTGTTCACATTATCACAGTTTGAATGTTTAATGATACAAACATTGTCGTATTTATTATCATTATAATTATTTAATTCCACGGATGTCTGTAGTATCGCCAATCCCCAATTACTTGTCCCAGAGAAAGCTGTTGATTTACAACTGCCTTTTCGAGTTTGCAAATCCTACATAAATCCTACAACAAATTTACAATACGAAGCCGTTCGAGAATGCCGAATAACTACGTAAATCGAGTTATGAAGGAATTGGTAACTTTTATGTATGTCCGTTCGAGAATGAGGACTAATGTCTGTGTGTGGTACAGCCCTGTTGGACAGGGAAAACTCCTCCATCATAAGCGACATCACCGACGATGATAAGGAGGAGTACAGAGCCCTGGTGGAGAGCTTTGTGGGGTGGAGCGACAGCAACCACCTCCAACTCAACACCAGTAAGACCAAGGAGCTGGTGGTGGACATCCGGAGGGGCAAGAAGAGGCCCCCCCCCCCGATTCCCATCACCATCCGAGGGGAGGAGGTGGAGGTGGTGGACTCATATAAGTTCCTTGGGGTACACCTGAACAATAAACTGGACTGGTCGGATAACACAGAGGCCCTCTACAGGAAGGGACAGAGCAGGCTGTTCTTCCTGAGGAGACTCAGGTCCTTCAACGTGTGCAATAGACTGCTGCAGTCATTTTACCAGTCTGTAGTGGCCAGTGTCCTCTTCTATGCTGTGGCATGCTGGGGAGGCTACATCAACTCAAGCTCAACAAGCTCAACAAGCTGGTGAGGAAGGCTAGCTCCGTGGTGGGAGTCGAGCTACCTAGACTAGAGGTGATGGCAGAGAGGGGGATGAGAAGGAAGCTGGCTGCCATCCTGGAGAACCCCTACCACCCTCTCTACGACGAGCTAGTCAAGATGAGAAGCACGTTCAGCCACAGACTCATACCCCCCCGACACTCAACTAACCGCCTCGGACAGTCCTTCATACCAGCGGCCATCAGGCTCCACAACAGACATTGACCTAGAACTAATAGGAACCCAAGGAGGACAATAACACTACCTTAGGCATACTGCACCTTATGTGGATACTGTGATACTGTGAATAATGTATATTTCAGTTAGTTAGATAGTAAATTATAACACTACCTTATGCATACTGCACCTTATGTGACACTGTGAATACTGTGAATATATATTTCAGTTAGTTAGATAGTAAATTATATTGACCTATTTGTTTACACTGCTTGTGTTGTTTTTACTACCTGTACCCCCCCCCATTCCCCCATGCTGCTATGATGCCTGAATTTCCCCAAGGGGATCAATAAAGGAATATCTTATCTTATCTTAAAAGTAGCGTTCAAATAACGTCACTATCACTGCATTTGAACGGCTGTAATTAGCGAAATATGACTTTATAAAATATGCGCATTGCATCAGACACTGTCATGAAATCGTTGTACTGTAATTATACAGTTACTGAGAGGAGACCCAGAGCTTTCGATGGACATTGACATTTCATAAAACTACACTACCCAGCTCACACCAGCCACAGACAAACGGAAGTCCAACCATTTTCCACGTAATTCTTCTGATGTGATTTTCGTGTTTATATATCACAGGTTGAACAAACCTGAACGTTATTGCCATAAAATACAACCTATATTGTTTCTGTAACTTTCTGTGAACGTCTACGGAAAAAAAGTAAAAACATATTGCGTCACACAGCATATGTTAATGCTTTTCAAGTGAGGGGAGTGGCTGGGCGGGTTGTAGGGGGCTATTGTTCACGCCCAGCAGAAACGAGCACAGGTGTTAAAGGTGACATGCATTATAAATGTCATTTTTCAGTCTCTAGCATTGTATTATAGTAATAGGAGTTAGTATCGATGTGTTTTAGTGTCTAAATACCATATTGGCGGATTGCTCTGATTCAGCTCAGATAATTTCCTGCTCCAGTAAATTAGGCCATCCTGATTTGAAGGCCTGAATGACGTTACTCAGGCTCTGGGTAGCAGACAGTGATGTGATTGGCTCTGTGGTTGTAGCTAATGCCCGCCCACAATCTACCTAGACTAGACAGCGAGTGGAAACCACTTCCTCATACTCTGCATGCACTCTGGAGGGAGAGAGAGAGAGAGATAGAGACCTATGACACATCATTTGAAAGCTTACATTCTGTACTTTCACAATCTGTAATATCGGGAAAATGACAATGGAGACATGTGGCCACAATCGCTGGTCGCGGTCACATATATGGTTCTCTCTCTACATAAAGTTCCAGACCAGTTCGACATTCTTAGGGTGGCGTCTAGGTTGGAAACCTAGAGCAGAACACAAGGCACAGGAGAATGAGGCGGTTTAGGGTATTTAATTAGGTACCAGGCTTTGACAAGGTTGAATAATGAAATGTACAGAAGCAGGTCACTCCATGTGATCCCAAGCTACATCCAGACTGGTGACGTTCATGGGTGGGGGGTAGACCGGGGGTATGCCATCCTACACACAGAGAGAGCAAGGTTAGAACAAGGCAGGTT
Source organism: Notolepis coatsorum (assembly GCF_963971535.1). Taxonomy (NCBI): domain Eukaryota; kingdom Metazoa; phylum Chordata; class Actinopteri; order Aulopiformes; family Paralepididae; genus Notolepis; species Notolepis coatsorum. The sequence continues at coordinate 4,872 of NW_028170061.1, forward strand.
CAGAGACAGTGGAGGCATACATGTTTGAGTCTTAGTACCACGGTAGGTGAAGCAACACTTGGACGAGGAGTGGCAGGAGTGCAGGCCTTATATCCAGGCTCGGTGATGACATGATGAGTCTCAGGTGTGTAGAATGACCCAGATAGACAGCGTGGTGATTAGGAGTCAGGAAGCAGCCCATATAAGGGCTTGGGGACCTGCTGCCAGACAGGAGAGAGAGGCCCTGGCTGTAACAGACATCTGCTGCGCGGATTACTTCATTGGTGCCAATGGCCTTTTTGGATAAACATACCTAGCATCTGTTTGCAAAATAATTCAGACTTCAAAACTTTGATTTCAGTGTGTTCAAACCTCTGTAACTCTATTACAGTAGTAGGCTACTCTGTTGTTACGGTTTAGGTAGGTGTGTTGGACCCAGGTGCAGTGCAGAACAGAAACGACGAGAGATTCGAATTTGAGCACTGCTCCTTTTAATTCGAGTAGCGTAAGGATACGCACGTCACAGTGGACCAAAATAAAGGGGAGAAAACAAAAACACGCTATAGCACAAACACATAAACTGATATATAATAAAGAGGGAAAACAAAGGAGAGAAAACACTGGCTTAAAAACGGAGTACACGAAATGATAAACGGAATGGACGTTCGATGGCAATACTGCATATACTCACAGCGATATAACGTATTCTCATAACAGGTTGACACGGCAGTCAAAGTGGCACGACAGTGAACAAACTTATCCTCGGTTTTAACAAGAATGCATAGTACTACTCACGGCAAGGTTCAGTGATCGACTGTCAGTGTTACGGTAACACGGAAGAGCATATAAAGCCATCCTAACTAGACACATCAGATGCCAATGAATGCAATCAGGGCAGATAGACAGGTTAATTACCACCAGATAACGCTAGGGCTTTGCTCCCTGAGGAGAGCAACACCCCAAACGTTACACTCTGGCGATTCTTCCTGTTGTTGCCAGACTCATGCATGGGTTATAAATGGTTGAGGAATAGCTTTCAATTTACTTTCGACAAGCGTTTTATGTTAAGAGGTTAAAGGTGCCAGGCTGTTGTGGCTGTGTATGGTTCCTCCACACACTACTGAGGCTTCTGACATTTTGTTAAATGAATAAATTGTAAAATTGCCAATATGTCTTGTTTCTTCCTTGTTACTGATAGTCTTCACTTCAATCATCCAATCCACCAAGCAACACCAAACAAGAGGCAATAGCAATAGCAGAATAAGCTGATTGGCATTGGCAGAGAAGATTTGGCAAATTTGTCATGGGCACAACCCACATACACAGCTGTGCTGCTCATCCCACAAATGCATGTTCCTTACAAATTGGGCACCATTTAAAAGGGAAATAAACAGGCTTTCCAAGGGTATAAAATGTATTGACAAAAAGCATTGTTACAACAGAGAAATAATCTACCAAACACAAATATCCGAACTTTGTTTATTTCTCTTTTCCATTTCTCTATGGTCTATTGCTCTATTCTTCTGTTATATCCAGCACTCAATCATGTATCCCTCCTTCCTTCCATCAAAGGTCAAAATGTACAACTTCAACAAGACATAACTTGTATAGCACAAGTCCGACTGACATTGGAGTTTGCTTCCAGTCTGCCTGAAGGGGAACTACTTCCAATTATACAACGGCATGCAAATTTCTCTATTCTGATTGGCTGAAACAGTCCATTTACACGTATGTATCCTTCATAATCCACGCTCCTGGTCCCAGGACCCGCCCACCACCGAATCACATCACTCCGCCGGATCACTCCGTCGGAAAAAACAAGATGGCGGACAATAATCTTTAACAAATGGATATGTTGATAGCGTCATAACGACTAAATATAAAGCGATTCTGTCAAGGGGAACGTGTTAGTATTTTAAACAATGTTGGATGATGTAATTGATGGGTCTTGACTCAATCTAGAACAAAAGAAAAATCGCGGATTGATTGATAGATTAATTGATTGATTTAAATTTCTTCCTTCCTACTTTCCGACTGCAGCGTTCTCTCTCACACTCCGACGCTGGCGTACCCACAAACACACACATACACACACACACACACACACACACACACACACACATACGCACACACACACTGTGACACACACACACACACACACACACACACACACACACACGCACACACACACACACACACTCCTGTCTGCAACAGCGGGGGAGACAGACTGAGAGAGAAGCAGCGCTGTTTTAAGTGAGCATGGTCTATTGAATTGATTGATTGGTTGATTGCTAATTTTATTACTGTACCCCTGGTTTCCAACTGGTTAAGTTTAGGCTAAAAGAAATAAATAAAAAAATAGGGCGAAGAAAACGTTTTTTTCCTATAGGGCAAAGAAAACGTTTTAATAAATTTTCAATCAATCATTCCAATAATACACAGTTGGATGTGTTAGTTGGTTGGATGCACTTCAAGCTGCTTCCACATGAGGCAACTTCTCTCAATCATTCCAATAATACACAGTTGGATGTGTTAGTTTGGTTGGATGCACTTCAAGCTGCTTCCACATGGAGTTGTGGGAACTACTTTTTCTGGCGGATGGTTTTTTCAATAAATCTTCGATTAATGTGTGTTTATTGTATAGAAATAAGGTTGGATGAATCTGGCAGTTGTATAAAAGCTTTACACCACGTGCAGTCGTGATTTGTGACCAATAAACCATGCCTAGGGGGGTCTAACGACCCTCGGCTGCGCCTCGGGCCTAACAACCACCCCTAGGCATGGTTTATTGGTCACAAACCACTCCTGCGTGTGATGTAATGCTTAAATGTATCACTGTCACTTCAAGTAGTGTCAGAAAAAAGTTAAATGCCTGTTTGCATCGCAAACAATGAATTCTACTGATTATACTGAGCAGGTATGAGAGAAGTAGACAGGAGAGGGGGGTAGAGAGGAAAGAGGATGGGAGAGAGGAGAGGGGGGGTAGAGAGTAGGAGAGAGGTAGATAGGAGATGAGAGGGGGAGGTAGAGAGGAGAGATGGAGGTAGAGAGAAGGAGAGAGGGGGTAGCGAGAAGGAGAGAGGGAGGTAGAGAGGAGAGAGGGATGCAGAGAGAGATAGAGAGGAGATAGAGGTAGAGCAAATGAGAGATAAATGGAGAGAGGGGTAGAGAGGATGGAGGTAGAGAGAAGAGCGAGCAAAGGGAGAGAGGAAGAGAGAGCTGAGAGAGAGAGGTAGAGCGAAGGAGAGAGAGATAGAGAGGAGCGAGAGGTAGAGAAGAGAGAGAGGTAGGTAGATGTAGAGTCTCTGTCTGGTCTGGGAACGGCTGGTTTAAGCAGCCACACCTGCCCTGCGTCAGGCTAATTGGACCTGAGAGCAGGTTTGGCTGCACACCTGTTGCACATTGAGGTAATCTGCCCTCCCTGCATGCACGCACGCACGCACGCTCGCACACACGCACACATGCACACACACACACACACACACACACACACACACACAGACACACACACACACACACACACACACACACACACACACACACACACACACACGAAGAGAGCCTCTGCTGTCACGACAGCGTTCCATCTGCTCCTGGCGTGTAACATCTTGCCACTTCAATAAACTGTGTTTTCACCATCTCTGCCTCTGTGTCAGAGATCCCCTGAGGAAGCCACTTAGTGTGTCCCAGGGTCAACTGTCACACTGGTGTTGGGGGCGTGTGGCCCAGGGTCAGCTGTCACACTGGTGTTGGGGGCGTGTGGCCCAGGGTCACCTGTCACACTGGTGTTGGGGGCGTGTGGCCCGGGGTCATCTATCACACTGGTGTTGGGGGCGTGTGGCCCAGGGTCAACTGTCACACTGGTGTTGGGGGCGTGTGGCCCAGGGTCAACTGTCACACTGGTGTTGGGGGCGTGTGGCCCAGGGTCATCTGTCACACTGGTGTTGGGGGCGTGTGGCCCAGGGTCAGCTGTCACACTGGTGTTGGGGGCGTGTGGCCCAGGGTCAACTGTCACACTGGTGTTGGGGGCCTGTGGCCCGGGGTCATCTGTCACACTGGTGTTGGGGGCGTGTGGCCCAGGGTCAACTGTCACACTGGTGTTGGGGGCGTGTGGCCCAGGGTCAGGTGTCACACTGGTGTTGGGGGCGTTTGGCCCGGGGTCAGCTGTCACACTGGTATTGGGGGCATGTGGCCCGGGGTCAACTGTCACACTGGTGTTGGGGGCGTGCAGGGTCAGCTATCACACTGGTGTTGGGGGCGTGTGGCCCGGGGTCATCTGTCACACTGGTGTTGGGGGCGTGTGGCCCAGGGTCAACTGTCACACTGCTGTTGGGGGCGTGTGGCCCAGGGTCAACTGTCACACTGGTGTTGGGGCGTGTGGCCCGGGGTCACCTGTCACACTGCACTGGCAAGAAATGCATTGTAGGTTTTGGTCTTTTCGTATGCTTAGTTAAATGACACCTGCAGATGCTACGCTTGTGTTTTTTATATTATTTTTTACTAGTGTTAATTAAGAGTTGCATCTCTCTATTTTCTCCTGACTTCTCTCCTCTCTCTGCCTCTGAGTCTCTCTCTCTCATCTCCCTCTCTCTCTCTGACTCTGAGTCTCCCTCTCATCTCCCTCTCCCCTATCTCTCTCTGCTCTCTGCATCTCTGAGTCTCTCTCTCTTTTCTCTCTGCATCTGAGTCTCTCTCTCTCATCTCCCTCTCTCTCTCTGCCTCTGAGTCTCCCTCTCATCTCCCTCTCCCCTATCTCTCTCTGCTCTCTGCATCTCTGAGTCTCTCTCTCTTTTCTCTCTGCATCTGAGTCTCTCTCTCTCATCTCCCTCTCTCTCTCTGCCTCTGAGTCTCCCTCTCATCTCCCTCTCTCTCTCTCTCTCTGCATCTCTGAGTCTCTCTTTTCTCTCTGCCTCTGGGTCTCTCTCATCTACCTCTCTCTCTGCCTCTGGGTCTCTCTCATCTACCTCTCTCTCTGCATCTGAGTCTTTCTCTCTGCCTCTGGGTCTCTCTCATCTATACCTCTCTCTCTGCCTCTGGGTCTCTCTCTCTGCCTCTGAGTCTCTCTTCTCTCTGCCTCTGAGTCTCTTTTCTATCTGCCTCTGAGTCTCTCTTCTCTGCCTCTGAGTTTCTCTCTCATCGCTCTGCCTCTGAGTCTTTCTCTTCTCTCTGCCTCTGAGTCGCTCTCTCATCGCTATGCCTCTGATTTTATTGTTGTTTAATTGTTTATTGTTTAAAAGGATCCCCATTAGCTGCCACCTAAGTGGCGAGCTAGTCTTCGTGGGGTCCACACAGAAAGACAACACATAACACAAAACATAACAATACATGAGATACATATGACAATCACAATTCACTTAATTAACAATGATAATCTAAAAACAGTAAAACATTGTAGACATCTTTATAAACATAAGAATTTTTTCAGAAAAGGTTATTACATTCATGGGTAGACATGAATATGTTCAGAAAAGGTTATTACATTCAATATTTAAATATTTCATTATTACATTCCTACAGTAGGTATTTCCACTCCCAAACGCGAACAGTATTTGCTCACATATTTAAGTAGTGCATTCTTAGGTGATACTTGAAAGACACTTTGCTATTCAATTTACTTATGTTCAGTGGGCAGTTATTCCAATGATTGATGGCACGATAAACAACGGTCCTCTTTAAAGCATTTGATTTTGGACGTGGTAACATAATCTGTCCATCATCGGCTGACCTAGTAAAATAAGAATGAACCTGACTGCATCTGACAATTTGTTTGTATAAGAAAACAGGTTGAGACGAAACGACAGTGTTCCTGACAAATTTTACAGTGTTGAAAACCAGCCTATTCTCTCCCGTTAACAATGAGAGTTGATGGTGCATATGTAGCACTAGTGTCACTAACAGTAACAGCTGTTCGCCACGAACCAGTTCTAGATTCAAATGAGGAGAGGAGTGATATACCCAGTAAAAGGAATAGTAGACCAGAGACAAGGTATTTATTCTATTAACAGCAGCGCTAGCTAAGGGGGCGGCTAAGTGGTGCAGTGGGCAAGGCACTCACGCAGGATATGCTTGGTTCGAGCCCACCTACAGGTCGGTTGGTGCGCTTGTACAACAGAATCCGGAAGCAACGGGGGCAGCGTGAGCCTCCCATGCGTTACTCCTTGCCGCTGAGAGATCGCGCTGTACAGGTGAAAAGATGGGACAGCTGCCTCCTCGTGTACCGGAGGGGACATGTGATGCAAGGCTTGGTCCACATTGCAGCCGACCAGTGGGAGGCATGGTCTAACAACGTTCGAGACAGGGGAGCGTAGAATTGGATAATACAAAATTGGGATGGGAGAAAAATTGAAAATGGGGAGAAAAAGTAGATAAAAAAAAAACAGCAGTGCTAGCTAGACAATTGCAATACATACAATGAGTAACGTGAGGTAGTGTGAAATATCCCTTTTTAGGTTATTTCTCTAACCATTCCTTCTTTCAGGAGGGTTAGTTTGATATCAAGTTCTAGGTTGATTGGATCAACATATTTGGTTCGGAATGACTCTTTCTCTCAAGAAGGTTAGTTCGGTATCAAGTTCTAGGTTGATTGGATCAACACATTTGGTTCAGTTCAGACGTCTCTGAGGTTATCATTAGCTAAAAGCTAGGTTTAAGGTTGGACATTAGATGTATCCCTTTTTCATGAGTTAACTCATTATCTTTTCTTCTGCAGATGCAGATCAGTAAACTCTATATTAGTTTATCATTTCAGTAAACTCTATATTGGTTTATCATTTTCAGTTCGGTAGGTAAGTATTTAAACATATTCATTTAAACCTTTAAGTACCTTATTAGGTGCAATGACCCTTTAAACTCTTCCTCTGCAGGTGTAATACCAACAAAGTACCAATAGAAATCGTCAGTGTTAATAGGAATGCAAGTACCTTATTAGGTGAAATGACCCTTTAAACTATCTTTCTTTACAAGAGAACCATCAGCTATTCAACTATAATCAACGTGTATCAATGAGATTCGAGTATCTTATTGGGTGCATTGACCCTTTAACTCACCCTCTTTACAGGAGAAACATCAGTGGTTCGGGTATATTATTGGGTGAATTTACCCTTTAACTTTCCCTCTTTACAGGAGAAATATCAGTATCCATATATATACAATGCTCCTTCCTTACAGGAGACATATCAGTACTTCAAGTATCTTATAGGGTGAATTTACCCTTTAACTCTCCCTCTTTACAGGAGAAATATCAGTACCCATATATACAATGTGGATCAAATACAAAATATAAATATTTAAAAAAATACAAAAGGTGAAAAGGGGTACAAAGGCCCTTGGAAGTCCTTGTATTCAAGTTCAATCAGTTCGTATCATAGAAAAGGATATGAAGGTCCTTGGAAGTTCTTGTGATTCAAGTTCAATTAGTTTGTTAATTCCTGATCCACTTCCTCACTGGGAGTGAGAAAGGCAATTCACAATCCTACCCGATTGTTGAGGCAACGGTCCGGGCAGTTTGTATGTGGTAACAAGGGTAACAGATCAGGCTCCTGGGTATAGCCCTGATCTATATCTGAGGTTCTTTGGGTTGGCTCGCCATCTTGTGTCGGTCCGGCACACTGCCTCGTCCCGCGTGCGCACACGTGATGAGCGGTGGTCGGTCGTCGGACTCCTGGGAACTCTTCCCGGCGGTGGAAAAACCTGGCCTGCAAAACAGGCATTCAGAAAATAATAGCTATTTATCATCTTACATTGCTTCATCATCTTTCATTGCTTTTAGAATGGATAATCAATTAGGCTACTTCTGGCTATGCTAAGCTAAAGTAGGCTACAATGTCACAGCACGTGGGAACATCCCATTTGACTTATGCTAAATTAGGCTATAGTGCCCTAGGACATGGAAACATTCCACACATTCCATATTAAACTCTCAAAAGCAATCGAAATGTATATAGACCATGTTCTTATCATACAGCATATGATACAATTATAAGTACTTCTGAAATGGTTTCTTTCTAGTTTTCATTTAACCAAATTGAGCTTGAAGCTTCGCTAGCATGACTCAGGGTGAAGCTACATTGTTAGCTAGCATTACTGTTTGCAGACGCAGCTCATGTCGTGTGGATAACGTTGTTAGCCGATTACCATTGAGCTAGCGATATTACACATTTGACAATGAAACAGCACAATATTGATGAAACTCACCAACACTGTCTTTGGACGTGTGTTATTTAACAGCAACAACCTCTTCGGTTTTGTAACTGGGGGAATCTTTTATGACTGTTTGATAACTATTTCGTGGTGCTAGTTCATTCCGGTTCTATAGGCATTCAGTATCTGGTCAGTCAGTAGTCCCTGCCTGCTTCAAGATGTCTACCATCATCCCTGTACCGAAGAAACCCTCCCCAACATGTCCAAATGATTACAGACCGGTGGCACTCACCTCTGTGGTCATGAAATGTTTCGAGAGGCTGGTCAAGGACCACATTTGTGCCTCTCTCCCCAGTGATATGGACCCTATGCAATTTGCATACAGGACAAACAGGTCCACTGATGACGCGGTCTCCCAGGTACTGCACAGCACTCTCTCCCACCTTGACCGTCAGAAGGGGGGCTATGTGAGACTGTTGTTCATTGACTACAGCTCAGCGTTCAACACCATAGTCCCCACCAGACTGGTGGACAAGCTGATCGAGCTAGGCCTGAGCTCCGCCCTGAGCGCCTGGGTACTGGACTTTCTGAGTGAAAGACCCCAGGCGGTCAGGGTGGGGGGTCAGACCTCCAACACCATCACCCTGAGCATCGGGTCCCCCCAGGGCTGTGTTCTAAGCCCCCTGCTGTACTCACTCTACACACACGACTGTGTGGCCAAGTTCAGCTCCAACTCCATTGTGAAGTTCGCCGACGACACGGTGGTGGTGGGGCTGATCTCGGACAACGACGAGAAGGCCTACCGGGAGGAGGTTGAGGTACTGGAACGTTGGTGCCAGGACAACAGCCTGCTCCTGAACATTGGTAAAACCAAGGAGCTGATCGTGGATTATAGGAGAGGACAGCGGGAGACACACACACCACTGAGGATTAACGGGGCTACCGTGGACAGGGTGAGCAGCTTCAAGTACCTGGGGGTCCACATCTCAGAGGACCTGACATGGTCAACACACATAGGCACAGTAGTAAAGAAAGCGAAGCAGCGCCTCTACCACCTGAGACAGTTAAGGAAGTTCAGAGTATCGGGGAAGATACTCCAGTCCTTCTACTCAGGAGCTGTAGAGAGCATCTTGACCAGAAACATCACTGCCTGGTATGGGAACAGCACGGCACAGGACAAGAAGGCCCTACAGAGTGTGGTGCGCTCAGCCGAGCGTACCACGGGTATTGCGCTACCTCCCCTGCAGGCTCTATACAACAAGAGGTGCAAATCCAGAGCCTGCAGGATAATGAAAGACCCCCACCACCCCAATAACAGCCTGTTCCAGCTGCTGAGGTCAGGCAGACGCCTGCGAATTCTAGAGACTAAGACGGAGAGGCTTAGGCTAAGCTTCTTCCCCCAGGCCATCAGAGCCTTGAACAATGAACATTGAGAGACACAGAAACTGAACTATCCACACACAAGTACATACACGACACGCACGCTGAGCACGCTCACACACTAGCAGCCACTTTAACACTCATGCCGCACACACGCACACTTATGGCCAGAGGAAAGGCCACTTAAAGTAGTATAACTTCAGGAACAGTGTATTGCACTACTAAAGCGAACTAGCATGTCCTATATGCTCTGTAAATACTAATGTACAGATACCGAGATGGCACACCATGTACCTGTTTATTGCACTGTTTTATTGGATTCTATTAATATGTTGTACCACTGTATTTTTATTGGATTCTATTATATGTTGTACCACTGTATTGCACATCGTCGCGGGCAAGACCAGCCGCATTTCATTGTATACCTGTATGCCGTGACAATTAAAAACTCTTGAATCTCTCTCTCTTGTCTCCGTCAATCTCTGATCTCATCTGGCGTAAGGCAGGGCGCAAACTGCTCACCTACTAGTGTTCTGAGGTAACTTAAAGGGGCAGTGAGGCAATTCAAAGGATTTGGTCAAAACGTTGTTAACCTCACATGAATATACATATAACCAAATAACATTAACTGTTTATGTTCTTACACAATATCATTAACTATTTATGTTCTTATTCAATGGCATTAACTATTATGTTTATAACTAAATAGTTATGAATCTGAAACCTGGTTTACACATACTGATAGTGTTTGTTCTCATGGAACAATGTAAGACTAACCTTGCAGCTCTGTTCTGTGCAGTTTGCAATTTTTTTTGTTGACCTTTGGATGCAGAGGACCATACTGGTGCACAATAATCCAGGTGACATAAAATTTAAGATGTTGCCACCTGTCCCACAATGTATGTAGGGACATAAGAAAGACATTTCCTCACCATGGAGATACCACTCCCCATCTTCTTCACTATGGTATCAATGTGTTCTGCCCATGACAGCTGGCTATCAATTATTATGCCCAGTAATTTTACTTTATTTACCTGTTCTATGGGTTCCTCAGACAAGTTCAAAAAATGTTTGGTATAGACGACAGTTTATGACTCAAACCCAAGATAATTGATTTGGTTTTCGAGATGTTTAGTACCAACTTATTCTGTTTTATCCAATCAAACACCATATTTACCTCAGCTGATAAAACATTGTCCAGTTCACTGACAGTTTTAGCAGCATAATACAATGTGGAATCATTGGCATACATTTGTACAGTTGCTTTACACAGAACTGATGGTAAGTCGTTTGTGAAGATGGCGTATAGGAGTGGTCCTAAGCAGCTCCCCTGTGGGACCCCGCAGTCTAATACCTTAGAGTGAGACCAGCTGCCAGTGTAATAAACCCTTTGTGTCCTACAGTACTTGTGAGATAACTCTTCATAAATATGATGGCTGTTGGACAAAACCCATAGCATTTTAGTTTACCGATGAGCAGATCGTGGTCTATGACATCGAATGCAGCACTAAAATCAAGTAATACTGCACCAGTCATCTTTGAGTTATCAATTTCCTTGAGCCAGTCATCTGTCATTACTGTAAGGGTGGAACAAGTTGAATGGTTAGGTTTGTAAGCATGCTGAAAACTTGTGTTCAAGCCGTTACAGTCAAAGTAATCCTGTATTTGTGAGTGGACTATTCTCTCCATCAGTTTACTGAGAACTGGGAGAATAGCGATATGTCTACTGTTCTTTCCAGTGAGTGCTAGTCTGCCATCTTTAGGTAAGGGAATAATTTTACCATCTTTCCAGACAGTGGGATAAACACCTTTCATTAAGCATGCATTTAATATATGACATATCGGACCATACACAGACCAGTCAGCTGCCAGACCAAGTACCTTAGTCCACCCTCCTTTGTACATAAACGGCCAGCAGGTGGAGAGGGTAGACAGTTTTAAATTCCTCTGCATCACCATATGTGATCATTTAAAATGCGAAGTTAACACCAGCCTCATAATTAGCAAAGCCCACCAGAGGCTCCACTCCCTGCGCCAGCTTAAAAAGTTTGGTGTGTCCAGGGAGGCGATGCTCAGCTTTTACAGAGCCACTGTAGAGGGTCTCATTCTCCAACAGATTTACGACAAAAAGGGCTTTCTCTTAGGGCCATTTGAGACCTTTTCGGGCAAGAAATGAATATAGACAATAATTATAATATAATATTAATTATATATGTTTTATTGGGACGGTTGGTGAATCCCAAAATCGGCCCGAAAAGGTCTCAAATGGCCCTAAGAGAAAGCCCTTTTTGTCGTTGGAGAATCCTTGGAGAATCCTTGGAGAATGAGACCGGACATCCTTACCTTCTCAATGTGTGGTACGGAAACACCACCGTCCATGATAGGGGACATCTAGAAAGAACTGTACGTCAAAAATCATCGGCTGTGATCTCCCCTTTGTGGCCTCCATTTATGCCACACAAATCAGGCGGAAAGGGGAGATGGTGATCAGGGACCCTTCTCACCCTGCTTACAACCTCTTTAACCCCCTTCCCTCTGGCAGACGACTCCAAAGTCTCAGGTGCAGGACATCCCGTTTTAAAAACAGTACATATCCCGAGGCTGTCCGTCACCTGAACTCAAGTACAAATGTACAGGCACTTTGCACCACTAGGGCTAGCACCAGCCGACAGGCACTTTAAGGCAATATGCACTTTAAACTGGAACACTGAGCTATTTATTTTAGGTACTGTAGCATTTTTTCTTCTTAATTGTTTGTGTAAAACTTTTATTGTGGGGATTGTATTGCATGTATTCTTGTGTTTTTATATTGTATGTTTTTATAATGTGTACTGTATGTGCTGGCACCAAGACAAATCCCAATCAACCATGTGTTGAAATGGCAATACAGTTTTCTATCTATATATCTGTCTAGCAAGTCAGTACCTACTGAGCTATGTTCAGGAAGGGACTTCAACAGCTTCCTTACTTCCCGCTCATCTACACAATTAAACTGAAAAGAGCAACTCTTGTCTAACATCACATTATTTTTTATGAGCTTTAGATAATCATAATCAGTATTGTCCATAGACCTTATTTATGAAGAATCATTAAAATAATTTGCTATATCAGATGGTTTTGTCAGAAACATGCCTTCTGATTCCACAAAGGAAACCCCACCAGTTGTCCTTCTCCCCATTATTTATTTAAAGGGGTTATGTACTGCTATTCCTAGCACTATTTGGGCAACTTTACACAATTCCTGTTAGTCTATTGAAGACATTTGTAAGTTTTTTTTTTTTTAAAATGCATTGTTTTATATTTCTAATCAAGTACTCAAAACTGTTATGGCCTGGCTCCGCCCATAAGCACTTTGAGTGACAGTCAGTCCACACAGTCTGCACTGGTAGACAGAGAGAGATAGAGAGAGAGAGAGATGAGAGAGAGAGAGAGAGAGAGAGAGAGAGAGAGAGAGAGAGAGAGAGAGAGAGAGAGAGAGAGAGAGAGAGAGATAGAGAGAGAGAGAGAGAGAGGAGAGAGAGAGAGAGAGAGAGAGAGAGAGAGAGAGAGGGAGAGAGAGAGAGAGAGAGAGAGAGAGAGAGAGAGAGAGAGAGAGATAGAGAGAGAGAGAGAGAGAGAGAGAGAAGAGAGAGAGAGAGGGAGG